>NC_041337.1:31363172-31458172 GCF_004354835.1 Perca flavescens
TTGTGATCATTTGAGTCTCCTTGTAGACATTTTGCAGCTTTTTGTGGTGATTTTGCATCTATGTTTAGTGACTTTACTTTAGGTCTCTTTGTAGTCATTTTACGTAATTTTACATCTCTTTTTAAATCTCTTTGTAGTCATTTTACGTAATTTTACATCTCTTTTTACATCTCTTTGTAGTCATTTTGCATCTCTGTAATTGTTTTGCAATTTACTTTTAGTCGTTTTGCATCTCTTTGTAGTCATTTTGTGTCTTTTTGTGGTCATTTGAGTCTCCTTGTAGGCATTTTGCATCTTTTTGTGGTGGTTTTGTCTTTTTTTTAGCAACATTTTGTGAAGAATTCAGATTCAGATTTCATTCTGCCTGCTGGAGTCATCACTACAAGTTTTTCCCACTTCAGAATTTCATATTTCAAATCTGTTATAAACCTCGTCATGGTGGGCATCGGGTCTAATTAATAACATCATTGATGTTCCAGTTCTGGAGTCCCTCTGTGTGAATTCTCACTATTTGCATACCTACTACACCTAAACGACTTTATAATTAATATTAAAGCTTTAGTATGTAAATATTAAAGCTTCAATGTGTAATTCTTTTATATTAAAGATGCAGTAGGTAAGCCTTATAAAACTAACTTTCTGTCATATTTGCTGAAACTGACTCTATGTTCCAGTAGAACTACATTCAATTCAATTCAATTCAATTTTATTTATAGTATCAAATCATAACAAAAGTTATCTCGAGACACTTTACAGATAGAGTAGGTCTAGACCACACTCTATAAATTCCAAAACCCCAACAATTACAGTAATTCCCTCAAGAGCAAGCATTAGCAGTGGCTATTGCGACAGTGGCAAGAAAAAACTCCCTTTTAGGAAGAAACCTCAGCAGACCCAGACTCTTGGTAGGCGGTGTCTGACGGGCCGGTTGGGGGCGTGATGAACAGTGGTGATAACAGTCACATTAGAAGTCACATTGACTTCGAAGGTTATCGTGGAAGTTCATGTCATAGCCGGGCACATCGTGTCATACTGAGTATTGCAGTCTCCTATACCGGATCCTGACTACTCTGTGCGTATGAACATCACAGCAGGGCGTTGCGGGATGTAACGTGGCGCTGCAGAGCACGGGTGGAGGCTGCGGATGCAGCAGGACGCAGCAGGATGCGGCCGGGAAATGCAGAGAATCGCAGAGCATAGCTCTGCGAAGAAGAAACATAAGGACTCCGGGGAGTAAACTCCCCAGAGCTAGATTAGTAACAAGCATTTCTGGGACAGGATGCATACAAAAGTAACAAGTAGAGATGAGAGAGCAGCTCAGTGTGTCTTAGGGAGGAACAGCCTCCCCGGCAGTCTAGAATTGTAATAGCATAACTTAAGAGAGGCAGGTTAAAGAGAGGTGCCTGGTCGGGCTAGAACTCCCCCCAACCGGATCGGGCTGTACTGGCCTGCCTCCCTCTACTATTGCTCAATTATTAATTATACAGTATAAAAAACTGATGACTACGAGGAGAAGCAGTGGGCCGGGTTAGGTGGACGCTTCAACTCCTCGTCCCTAACTATAAGCTTTATCAAAGAGGAGGGTTTTCAGTTTACTCTCAAATGTGGTGACGGTGTCTGCCTCTCGAACCCCGACTGGGAGCTGGTTCCATAATACTGGAGCCTGATAGCTGAAGGCCCTGGCCCCCAGTCTACTTCCAGAGACTCTAGGAACCATAAGTAGCCCCGCATTCTGGGAGCGCAGTGCTCTAGTGGGACAATAAGGTACTATGAGCTCTTCTAAGTATGATGGTGCTTGACCATTTAGAGCTTTGTAAGTCAGGAGGAGGATTTTAAATTCAATCCTATATTTCACTGGAAGCCAATGCAGAGAAGCTAATACAGGAGAAATATGATCTCTTCTCTTAGTTCTCGTCAGAACACGTGCTGCAGCATTCTGGATCAGTTGGAGAGTCTTAATGGACTTATTTGGGCAACCTGATGATAAGGAATTGCAGTAATCTAGTCTAGAAGTAACGAATGCATGGACTAGTTTTTCAGCATCGTTTTGAGACAGGATATTCCTAATTTTGGCAATGTTACGAAGATGGAAAAAGGCTATTCTTGAGGTTTGTTTTAAGTGGGCGTTGAAGGATATATCCTGATCAAAAATAACTCCTAGATTTCTGACAGCAGTGCTGGAGGCCAGGGTAATACCATCCAGAGTAACTATATCTTTCGAAAAAGTTCGGCGGTGCGTTGGTCCTATCACAATAACTTCAGTTTTGTCTGAGTTTAACATCAGGAAATTGTGGGTCATCCAGGATTTTATATCCTCAATACACGTTTGAAGTCTTGCTAACTGACCACTTTCATCTGGCTTAATTGACAGATATAATTGGGTATCGTCTGCGTAACAGTGATAGTTAATCGAGTGTTTCCTAATAATATTACCTAGAGGAAGCATATATAAGGAAAATAGAATTGGTCCAAACACTGAGCCTTGAGGAACGCCATGGCTAACTTTAGCGTGCTTGGAGGGTTTATCATTAACATTAACAAACTGGGATCGTTCAGAGAAATAGGACTTAAACCAGCTTAGTGCGATTCCTTTAATGCCAACTAAGTGTTCCAGTCTCTGTAACAGGATAGTATGGTCAATAGTGTCAAATGCAGCACTAAGATCTAGTAGAACAAGAATGGAGACAAGTCCTTTGTCTGCAGCAGTTAGAAGGTCGTTAGTAATTTTCACCAGTGCCGTCTCTGTGCTATGATTCTTTCTAAATCCTGATTGAAAATCATCAAATAGACTGTTGCTATGTAGAAAATCACATAACTGATTAGCAACCACCTTCTCAAGGATCTTGGATAGAAAGGGAAGGTTAGATATAGGTCTATAGTTTGCTAAGACCTCAGGATCTAGGGTGGGTTTTTTCAGAAGAGGTTTTATCACAGCAATTTTAAATGACTGCGGTACATAACCTGTTAGTAAGGACATGTTGATCATATCTAATAATGAAGTGTTTACCACGGGTAACGCTTCTTTGAGTAGCCTCGTTGGGATGGGGTCTAAGAGACAGGTAGACAGCTTAGCTGAGGATATCTTTAACATTAATTGTTGAAGGTCTATAGGATAAAAGCAGTCCAAGTATATGTCGGGAGTCGTCGTTCTTTCTAGCGGTCCTGCATTTAAAGATGAACGGTTAGAAGTTAAGGGCAAAAGGTGATGAATTTTATCTCTAATTGTTATAATACATGAAGCAGGTCATTAAAAAAAAAAATCTGGCTCCTCTGGCACCACCTAAAGCCTGTAGTGTGATTTGCAAAAATCCATCGCTCCCTGTTCAGATGCACCAATCAGGACCAGGTGAGGTGTCTAAGGGCATTTTCACACCTACCTCATTTGGTCCAGACTTTTCAGTTTGGTCCAAACCAAAATTGCTGGTGAGAAAGGTGCCTCGGACAACGGTCCAGATCAAAAGACCAAATTTTGGTACGGACCAAACTGAACCATGGTCCGGTTCGTTTATAGCGTGAAAGCAGTTTTTGGATGGTTCGGACTTTTGGACCAAATACAGAAAGCTCTGGCAGGCTACCATTGTGTTAGAAGACCGCAGAATGCGCTCAGAGCAGAGACCTGTCGGCTATCAGAGCTGAGAATACATCAGCAGTTTACTTGTAAAGTGGTAGTAAATGTACAGTGTAGGTTTTGTCTCTAAATAAATGCTCCAGAAAGAAAGTTCCCATGTCTTGCTTCTCAACAACGCAACAAAACAAAAAGAGCCGCAGCAGTAGGGGCTCTCAGTTGAAAAAACTTCGACACAGAGAGAGGATACGAGAGGACGGGGAAGCCCGTCTACAAACCAATCAATTATAAGTATCTGGAGACGCAGCTCATGTATGTGATGACTTTGGTCACGTATAGATCTTTAGTGCGCCTGCATTACACACACACACACACACACACACACACTCTCTCCCTTGTGGGGGGAGGGGCTTAGGAGACCATTTTGGGCTTTAGCGGAAAGGACTGAGAAGTTGTCGATTTTTTGGATAAGTCCTGGATCTTTAGCCTAGAAATCTAGATGTACCCTAGCGGCAGCAAAATTATTATGCAGCCAGGGGGGTCTAGCAGCTCTCCATTGGCTTGCGAGCTGGAAAAACCAAATTCTGGTAAGGCCAATCACATCATGTATAGAGTCGGTGGGCGGGGCTTATGGCTGCTGCTGCTGGGAACAGCGGTCTTCAAAAGAACAAAGAACGGCACAGATATCATTCTTAAAAAAGGAAGATGTGTTTGGAGTTTTGCCGACCGGATACGGCAAAAGTTTAATCTATCAACTAGCTCCGCTACCTTCTTTGTTGCTGTGCCTGGTTGTAGCGCTATCATATTGCGTGCAGAGGGAATTTGAAAGACAACCGTTTATGCCGCCCTCAGATTGAGCCCCGTCAATGGTGAGTTCCCAGAGCCAACATCTTGATGTGGGTCTGGCTTGTCAGGCTCCTGGATCTTTGCAATCCTACCTACGGCACCTTTAATGAATGTCCGTTACATTCAAGCCGTTGCCAAATGAGTTGCTACAAAGCTAATTAAGACCAGGGACATGCACAGCTATGGGCCGTTGTTGTCCTAACAACAGCCTGTTTGCCTTGAATGGCTGAGCTGCTCCTCTGGATACAGAGCCTGAACCTTTTTTTGTTTTCTTTATTTTGCTGTTGTGGCTGCATCAATAAGATTAGCCCATTATTAGTAAAGTTAAATCAAATGAAATTGCCATATCCTCCAATCTACATTTTTTTTTGCCACCATACGTCGGCGTCAGCTGGATTACCTTTTTTTTTTTTTTCTCCAATCTGTTTATTAGATTTTCTGACAATAATGACAAAACAAAAAACATTGCAAAGGTGGTCCAATCAGTGTATCATGCATATGTTACAACAAAGAGTACTATTAAGACAGTACAAGCACTTAGAAATAAGACAGGGAAATAAATAAATAAATCAGGAAAAAATAAATAAATTAAAATAAATTAAAAAAAAGAGAAAAAAAAAGAAAAGAGGGGGTCTGTGGGCCAGTCTGTTGCTCCTCATATCATTTCAGTAGGTACATCACTCAGGGATATTTGGAAGATGCACGTCTCGGATGTATTGAAAGAAGGGGTCCCATATTTTATTAAATTTTCTCAGTGAACCCCTTAGTATACACCTAATTCTTTCCAATTTGACAAACCCAAGGACTTCCCTCAACCAACGGGTATGTGAAGGTGGTGCCGGAGATTTCCACTGTAATAAGATCAAGCGCCTGGCGAGTAGGGTGACAAAAGCTACAAAGCCTTTTTCTGAGGTAGAGACTGATAGCATAGGTGGAGTTACGCCAAATAATGCTACCATAGCATTTGGATCAATTGCTTTCCCGATGACCTTGGACAAGGAATTAAAGATTTTTATCCAGTAAGCTTTTAGAGTGGGGCAAGACCAAAACATGTGGACATGGTTTGCAGGAGCATGCTGACATCTATCACAAGTTGGGTCGATATCATGATACATTTTGGAAAGCCTAACTTTGGTAAAGTGGGCACGTTGTATAATTTTGAACTGAATCAAACCATGTTAGATGACTTGTGTACATTATCAAGAACATTGTTCCAGAGTTCTTCAGTGATCTCTTCTCCCAGTTCCTCCTCCCAAAGTGTCTTAACTGAGTTTAAAGAACCTAAACGCATGGAATGTATTAGAACATAAATATGTGACATCATTCCTCTGAGTGCTGGCGTTGGTTTAAGGAGAGAGTCCACTGGCGAGTCAGATGGTAAATTAGGAAATTGAGGGAATCGGTTCCTGACAAAGCTGCGGATCTGTAAATACCTGAAGAAATGTTGTTTCGAGAGGGAAAATTTCTCCGTTAACTGCTGAAATGATGCAAAAGTGTTATTAATGTATAGATCTTTAAATGTCTTAATACCTAGATTGAACCAGGCATTAAATGCACCATCTGCTAAGGAAGGGGGGAAAGTATTGTTCGCAATAATTGGGGCGGCTGTAGAAAATGTTTGCAGACCAAAATACCTTCTGAACTGATTCCAAGAAGAGAAGGCCGTACCTGACCTCCGGGAAGGAGCGAAGGCTGCGTTTAGCAGCGCCGAATGCAGCCCGCTTCTTGGCAATGGATTCTGTGTAATCCGGGAAAATGGAAATCCTCTTGCCTCGGTAGAGAAGACAGGTTTCCCCAGCTTGCTTAAATATCAGACTCCGCACATGAAAGAAGTGAACTCTAGCAATAATGGCTCGCGGTGGTTTCCCTTCGCCTGGCTTCTCGCAGCGGCTTCTCCGTCAGTTTAAGCACGTCCTGGAGGAGCTGGGTAACGAAGTCGGTGGTATGGGGTCCTTCCACTCCCTCTGGCACACCAATGATGCGAATGTTATTTCTCCTGGATCTACCTTCTAGATCCTCCTGCTTCTCCTCCAAACGTTTCACCTTCGAGGTCAGCGTGCCGACTGCAGCCTCCAGATCGCATATTTTAGCACCATGGTCGGTAGCTGTCCGCTCCAACTCATTCACGGCCACTTCATGAGCTTCCACCGTGCGCTGAAGAGGTTCAATTAGGCTTTTAAATTCTTGCCTCACTGAAGATATTTCGGAGCGCAGGCTTGTCGACAGCGCGTCAATTTTCCCGAAGATGTCACTCCTGAGGGAATCCATCATGGCCTGTAGGAGTGTAGCATCAAGGGGGTTAGCAACGTTAGCTTCCTCCTTTGTCGGTGTAGCAGAGTGCGGTGTTTTGCGGCCTGCCCTCGCGGAGTCTTGCTTTGGCTTGGACATAGCAGGCGTTCGGTCAAAAATCAAAATGAGACCGCTAGGAAGATTCCCAAGTTAGTTCAAAATTGTTTCGGACGGAATTTGCGAAATAAAGTACAATAAAAAGTGTATTTAAGTCACATTATCTCAGAGCTGTAAGGGGACACGTCTACTGCCTTCCGTGCTCCATAGTGCCCCCCTGGATTACCTTTTTTTCCAGGTTAGAGCAATAGCCGCACACAACTCTCTCTGTATTTCTTCTCAGTATGGCTTCATTTAGAATTATTGTGGCCGAGAAGCACGCCTTGTGATATTAATTCATGTTTTGTTTACCGTTTCTGCATTTTAGATGTCCACAAAGATGATGGCTGTGTCACAATTCCAGACATACTGATTCTAAGCAGTTATTGTGCAATATAAAAAAAAAGATTTTTGAGTGTTTGATGGAGACCTTTAAATTTGTGCATTGCACAGGCTACCCTATTCCTTACATTTCATATAAAACCAACCGTTTTGAGTGTGTTTTGGCTGATATTCGTGCAGGGGAATAAATCATCAGAATAAAGTGGGACTTTTGGTGAATGTGTATTTGATCCTTGAGTCGGGCTGGAAAGCATAATCACAAGTCATCTATTTCTCTTTCTATGATTGTCAATGACTTTTTGTCAAGTATCAAAGGAAGGCCGAAAACATCCAATCATCTTAAAAAAAAACAAAGTGGCGCTAATTTCGTTTAAGTTTGGAGTCGGTGAAACTTAACCATATCTGAATGTTCTCCACCTTTTTGACACCGCCATGACCACCACCATATCGGCCTAGGTTTTATGCACTGTTGCATTGTGGTGTAGCGTAGCCAGAGCGTCAACGTTAGGGAGGCAGATTTCTTGAATTCCAAAGAGTGCAGATTTATTTGCAGGTTGCCACACGTGTGAATCAGAAACTTACCAAATAAAATACTAAACTTGAAACTATCAAAAGAAAACTGGAGCCAAACAACAAAAATCTATGTGGAAAAAATAAGACAAAGCATGTGTTTTAGCAGCAAAGCTTCTCCAATAGTCTGTCCCAAAATGTCAATAAAGCATGTGCTTATAACAGCACTGCTCTTCATTTCTTATTGTACAACAAAATACGCAAATCTTTCCTAAGGACGTGTTTGTATCAGCACGGCATCCCCCTTCCTAAGCAGCAAAATGCAACTGCCTATATAGGGCTCTCAATCAGCCCTGGACTGCACCACTATCTTTCAGCAGTGAGTCTACCGAACATAACTTCACCAAAATCTGGGCAAAGCTAGACACCGTTTGCACTCATTTACACAATACAGAAAACAAATGAAAACTCCATGAGGGAGTTTATATCAATTACCCCTCACATGTCTAAACCAAATTGAAAATTAATTAGACACAGAAAATCCCCATGGCTTGTTTTTGTCTAATGATGTCAGTAAGGACTAGCCTGACAAGATACAAGATACAAGATGTTGGCTGCAAATTAAATTTACTGCCGCTAAGGTGCGTCTAGATTTCTAGGCTAAGCGAGGACATCATCATTACCATAAATACACCACGCTGCTGGGCGGCTCCTCCCCAAACATTTCTGCACAGCGGACCAAACAAAAGAACAAAGAAAAGGTGAGTATGAAGAACAAACAATTAACTGTTCAAACCTGCAACTTAATAAATCTAACTAAAACTAAACTGTGTGTGAAATAAATACCATATCAATTACAACTAACTAGAGCAATGTGTAAAAAATAAATAAATTATATATATATATACAAACAAATGTAAAAAAAGTAAAACCTCAGGAAACCAGTGACCCTGCCAGAGAGGTATCTGGGAGTGCGGGTTTCTGAGGTAGATGGCGGCACACCAAACACCTGTCGTGATGGATTGCCGTCAACATCTTGCGTACTTGCTTGAGCCCCCTTGAGATCCAGAATAGGACTACACCCTCTGTATGCCTGCTCTTAGCCAAGGAGGTGGACATCCCTGTCCACATAACCTCTACAGCAGTGTTTCTCAAATGGGGGTACGTATGCCCCTAAGGGTACTTTGGAGGGCTGCAGGGGGTACGTAAGATTTTTTGCAAAATGTTTTTCAGTTACAAGGCTGTAGTTACTTCTACTGTCTTATTTTTCAAGTTTGTCGGTTTTCTTCTGCCAAAACTTATTCACTCTGGTTAGGGGGTAGCCTCGTGAGACCGTCCTGATCTCGTGAGCTCCAGTTTTCCACTCGCAGATCAGTCTGGCATCTTGAGTCAGAGAAAATTTGGAGCCGTTAGCCAAACGACCGGGCCAATCAGCGTTGGTTTTGAGGTGGGTTAGGTGGTGATAGACAGATGGTTTATCCAATCAGCTAACCAGTATTTTCAGACAGCGGTAGCCGCTCGCTAATGCTTTTTTTCTCTTGGATCCTTCTTTTGGAATATGGTCCGTGAACCTGAAATGGTTCCTTTTATTCCTAAATTCTCGTTACACAAACGGAAAATATCCTTTACCGACATGTTTGCATGCTGAGCTAACGAGCTATGCTTTTCCTGCAGCAGCAGGGGCGGGCTTGTGGTTGTATTTTCATACGCTTCGTGGATCTGATTGGTTGATTTGGCCCGTCTATCACCAACATAGGTGATAGACAGATGGTTCATCCAATCAGCTAACCAGTATTTCCGCCCCTTCCCAAAAGTTCTCCAACGGAAAGTTCCCAGATGGATATGCTGAGCAAATGCGAAGCAATCCATCTGACAGAGTCAGGTTAGTTAGGGGGTACATGGCTTAAAAAACTGTTCAAAGGGGTTACATTATTGAAAAAAGTTTGAGAACCTCTGCTCTACAGGATGAGGATCGTCACCAGCTTTATGAAAAGGTGGGAGCAATACAGTTTATTGTCATTGTTGGTTGCTTACGTTCACCCTCCTGTCCACTCATTTTTATCCTCATGAATCCCGATTAGGATGATTGTATGAAAATAAGAGTTAAATGTATGGAAGATAAGCACCGGTGTGCTCTGTAACTTTGGATTCAGCGATCCATTCATTCACAGTTCTGTTAACACATGCTCACTGTCATTTTAAGCGTTGGAGAGGAGAGTAAAGTTCTCGCATTAACCGGTTTATAAACTCAAACAGTGCCATAAAGTACATTATTATTATTATTATTAGGCCTAGATGTGTTGCAATGTCTCAGAAAATGAAATGTACGCACGGTGCGTACAGGATTACTGCGCTAGTGCGCATCTTACTGTATATTGATTATGAACGGCGAAATGGTGATGCGTCTCTTTACATTTTGCTGCCACAAAGACTTGTAGGATGGCATTATCTCCTTTCCTTTCGTAAAGGATGGTCCAGTGTATCCTATGCTAAAGGAGGTAACAAAGGAAGCATTGAAGCACCTTTCCTTATCACTTAGAAAATTTGCACAGCTCTTATCATGGCGGATATTTAAAGGTGCTGTAGGTAGGATTGCGAAGAACCGTACGGTGTCCTAATTAGGACTTTTTTATTATAAGCCCCTTATGAGCAGTAATTGACACACAGTTAAACCCCCCCTGGCCCTGATTGTTGCATCTGAACAGGGAGCGGTGGATTTTTGCAAATTGCACTAAAAGGCTGTAGGTGGTGCCAGAGGAGCCAGATTTTTTTTTCATTCTTTCTTCATGTAGTTCTACTGGAACATAGGGTCAGTTTCAGCAAATATGACAGAAAGTTAGTTTTATAAGTCTTACCCACTGCACCTTTAACTACTTCTGGGTCATTTCACTCCGTTAGGAACCTTCCTAAGCAAAACTGACTATTCGACCGCAGCCCAGGTTTCAAACCCTCAAAGTCTCGGTCTTGACTCGGTCTCAAACCCTCAAAGCCTCTGTCTTGTCTTGGGTCTCGATACACTCTCGGTTTAGGTGGTCTCGACTACAACACTGGCGTCTAGTTCAACATCTAACTAAAAAACTTTAAATTACAGTTTAAAAGAGTCTTGACATAAAAGAGCTAGACTGGACAGTGAGGAAAATGACAGAAGAAGGGCAGCGAGGGGCATGAGAGAGGGGAAGGAGGGATCCGGATGGAGGGATAGAGGGCTGTAGGGGTGAGGAGTGATGGAATACCTCCAGCCTTATATAGAGTGTGTTTGTCTACAGGGTTCTGATGCTCCCCCAGGGAATGTCCAGGAATAGAAGGAAGTAAAGAAAAATAAATAGAAAAAAAATAAAAAGAGGACAAGCGATTTCCTCTTGGTCTTTCGTTGCTACTCTGCAAACCAAAATTGTCTCACACTTCCAAACCTTTTTCTCTCACCCAACTAGAGAAAAGTCTTGAGCCCGGCAGAGCACCATCTGGTCCTGTCAGTCAGGCCCCCAAACAGACACTCAATGAAGGCGGTGACATAAGTTGGATGGCATGGAAGCTGAACTCACACCCTCAGGGAAAGGCAGGGGTGATGTGACTGAGAGGGGTGAGAGGAGGTAAAGATGGAAAGAGGAGATGGTGCGGATCAAAACTTCGAGAATAGTGGAAGGGTGGAAGAAAAAAAGAGTGTTGTATAGAGGGGAAGGAGAAAAAGAGGGGAGAAAAGGTATAGAGTGTGATGGATATAATGGGACAAGGGAGAAAAAAGAAGGGAGAGGGGTAGTTAAGTGGATTATTAGAAAAGTTGTGTCCATACTGCTGCTTTTGCGTTTGTTTGTAAGGGCAGACCAATAATTGTGCCACAGTATTTGTTTGAAATAATGCATTTAATGTATTGTGCAACACACCACTCCTTTTCCCCATATAGACCCAATCACAATGTTTGTTTACAGTAACTTCCGGGTAGAAAACTCCTGCGTCCCGTACAATTAAACGGCGCTGAGCCAACAGGGACAAGGAACAGCTGAATATTCTTATCTCATTTATCTAAAATGCATGTTTGATGCTTTTCATATGTCAACACTTTCACCAACGTTAGGTTGGAGATCTAATTTACCCGTTGGGCCACAGACTAAAGAAAATGACACCACCCAAACTAGCAGTCAGTCCGACGGGGGTGAGATGTTGCTATTTGTTACACTAGATTTGGTTTAAATTAATTTCAATTCAAATCAATGGCCTGTTTTCTACCCGGAAGTGAATTTTGTGTCAGAGCGACATCATGGTGATTCAGTCAAATTTCCAAATGAGGAAAATAAAAACACAAAAATCCATGTATTTTTAAGTTACCATCAATAGGTAACCTACCATCAATGTTGTCCTGCCAATAATGGTTTCAGATCAGAAGTATTAATCCCATCAGTCATTCTAGAAGCCATGGATAAACTAAATGTAAAACAATCATTTTTATAAAAATGTTTTCAGCCATGTTAAGTAAGATTCCAAACCGTAGGGAGCAAAACTGCTCAGTTCAAAGGGAACTCTGAACTGTGCAGGGAATTACTGAAAAACGGTGCAACGGTTCAATGGAAGTTGAAAAGCAAGAATACCAATTAGTCATTGGGCCTTGCTGGAAGTAAATCCTATAAATTAATCAGATGACTTTTTTCGCCTACATCATAGAACTGACAGTTCCATGGGAGGACGCCATCAAAGAAGCGTAAGAGGGTAAGAAGCTGCGCTACTCCAACTTAGCAGCTGAGGCAGAGGACAGAGGCTAGAAGATAAGGGTGCGCCCTGTGGAGGTGGGGTGTAGGGGCTTTGTAGCCAGCACAACAGCGAAGCTCCTTAAAGAGATCAGAATCAGGCGACAGGTTCACAGACAAGCCATCAAAGAGCTGGCCAACACCACCGAGAGGACATTGGCTGTGGCTGAAGAGGAGCGGTACTACCTGGGCTGCTAACACGAACGGCTAACCGCAGGACACACACCCAGGCTTGATCAACCTGTGGTGGGCCTGCCTCAGCAGAGGGTGTATTGTGATAATTGGCCGAAACCACCTGTGATGCTTAGGTACACAACTGTGTCCCGCTGGTAAAGCCTTATAGCAACCATCCTTCAAGAACTCCCGAATTAGAAGCGGTGCAAACTCTAGTGACCTGGGGATTGCAACATCTAGTCCTTTCAACGAACCTTTACAGCTCTCCAAATCACTTCAATCCCCTGTAGATCCCATTGCATTAGATCACCAGTGAGATCCCATTTATCAGAAAGTGTCAGTGCCTGCTGAATACATCATTATTTTCTCTACTTGTGAGCAATAGCATCACATCTCTGGCAGTAAAAATCTCAAGGTGAGAAATTAGGTGTTGGATTAGCCTTTTGTTGGGTGTCTGTTGTTTAGTTGCTTTAGCCTTGTAAAGAAACTGTTGACCAACATTTTATTTTCTGCTTTAGTCAGGGTCCAACACAGGTAAATGTATTAGTCTGTCAGGAATTGCTATTTTTTTTTTTAAATCACTGACAACTTTGCGGGTAAAATCATGAAATTGTTAATTTAAGGTAAACTTCAGAAGACTAAATTTGATACATTGAGATAGTGAGTAAACTGTATCACTATCTCAATGTATCAAATTTAGTCTGTGGACTTGATGCTAAGATAATTTTTTCTCATCTACTCTTAAAAGCAGTGAGCCACCCGCTGGATCTTCCTTTAATTTTGATTCTCCTATAACTGCTGAGAAAGCCTCTCTGTTTCTGTACTTGGTCCGTCATATATTTTATGTGTCTCAAATTTTTGGTTTCTTTTTTCTGTTGCCTTTTAATGATGAACAATGAACATGGCATCTTATTACAGTAACTGAATATCTTGCGTGCATGCTTTTTGATCCCACAGCTGCTCTTGTTTCCATGCCAATGAGACAGTACTCTGGACATAAATAGATTTCCAGTTAAAGAATTTGGAAACTGCGGAGCCTTACTGATTAAAAATGTGTGTAGACTACATTCATCAGCAGAGACTCCTGGCTAAAGGTTAGATTGCATCTATCCGACAAATACAACTCCTCATTCTTTGTTCTATTAATAGTGTATTTGTGTTGTAACTGCACTGTAGGGATGCCTGTCAGTCCACCACTGTGGTTCAAACTAAAGTATATCAAAAACTACCTGATGGATTGCCATGAATGTTAACTACAGTATAGCAAGAGTTTAATTTGCCACAAAAAAGTGAGAATAGCCTGAACAGAAATATTGTATAGACACCTTATGTAGACATATAAAGCAAGCCATACAGCATACTGTTGAGCAAGATTATGTTCCAAGGCTGGATTTTAAATTATTTGCGTTACTGAAAATGGAAATGGGATTTTGATCCAGAAAGCTCCAGTTTCACTTTAGCTCTTTATTGAGCCTTGCAATTGATTGACATACTAATTATGGGTTGCCAGTTGGTGGCTATATGTATGTATATATATATATATAGTTTACTTCCTGACAGTGAGATACACCAATAGGTAAAATAGTTAGTGTAAAGAAGGTCTACAGCTATGTGAGATCACAAGTCCATCTGCACACCTCTTAAATTAGAGATGTCATAAGTGCAAGGACAAGTCTGCGACAGTGGCGACAGGGACACAGGGGGATTGATTGTTTAACGGACACTGTGAAGTGGTAGAGAATCTCTGAATGCTGAGAGGTGTTAGTGTGTGTGTGTGTGTGTGTGTGTGTGTGTGTGTGTGTGTGTGTGTGTGTGTGTGTGTGTGTGTGTGTGTGTGTGTGTGTGTGCGTGCGCGCATAAACTCATGTTCTTGTGCAGTATGTTAAATCAAGTGTCCATCGGCAAAGTGATACTCAGTTGATCCTCTGCCAAAATAACCCTACAGCTGCATGCAGCTTCTTTCTTTTCTTTTTTTTAAATAAACGTCACTGAGCTTGTCTATTATCTAAATATGGGGGATTGGTGAGTGTGTCACACAAGGGGATGTCCATCAGCAGATTGCAAGACGGCACAAACTAAAGTTGGATTTGATTGGCTGTCTCTTGTCCGAGGAAGGGGCCTATTGTCCAATCGTGATGATTTTCTGTAAAAGTGTCGTGGGATGTGAGGGTACTTATTGTGGGGAGTAAAGCCACATGTGTAGTCAAAAGACTCTCTTTCCCAGACGTCTGTCATTTTTACTGGTGTCTGTTGTTCAGCACAGCCGGACGCCATGGTAAGAAACCCGAAAACTGAGATGGAGGTGAAAGGGAAACGACAAGGAGAAGGAATATTAGTGTTGATGAATCTTTGAGGATTCGCTTTTGTTTTCAATTGATGAGGATAAAAGCCGGGTGGCAGAAGACGGAGATTATCTTCTGGAGCAAAAACAAACCAACCCCAGTGACCCAGCCAGCAGGTCCTCATCTGCAGCGCAGCTGGGTGATCAGCTGGAGTTTCATCTCTTGGAATTCCTGATTTTTTTGGAGAAATTAATTTGGGGAAATACTTTGGCTGTCTATCTTTTTACAATGCTTGCTACAGACAACAGAAAATTCAATGTTCCTGACTGGTAACCTGCTGCTTGAGCCTTTAGTTTACATTTTTAACTTCTGTAACTCTTCTTTGTTACTTGTTAAAAAGCTGATGTGATTTAGCTTGATATTTAGATTGGCGTTACTAAAGATAGAAAGTGCACAGCTGAGTAAATTGAGAAGACCTGCTGCCTTTTCTGAGTGTCCTAATTTAGGACATTCACCTTGAGAAAATCCCTTTCAAATCCTCTCCCAAATCTCACCTTAAAAATAGCTATAGTGAACTCATGGGTGGGTTTGTGTGACCTCCTATGCTGCGATATTATTGAGGTTCTGTCTAGCAAACAGGGGGAATATGTACTGTCCTCCTGAGTTACTGTGAAACAGGGGTTTATATAATTATATATATAACAATTAAAGGGGAATATCACTCAAATGAAATATTCTTTTGTTATTTTGCTAAGCTTTGATCAACTTTAGTCAAAATTTCAACAACGTTCCTCTAAGAAAATGAACACTTTGCTCAGTACAAGCACTAATGGGCTACTCTTACTGTTTCCAAATGGATCTACGACAGTGCACTATAAAGTTGTGATGTCATCAGGCATACAGTCTGGATAAAAGATCAAACTGGAAAGATGGTAAGATTGGGCGAACAATTACCAATGGGAATGTTGTTGATCAGACAGCAACAGCAGAGATTAAAACCAGCTTTAGTATAAAACCCCAACAATCCTGGCATCTCCTACGTCTTCCCGATCTAACAAGTCCTAACTGTGGGAATAACATGTTTTACATTGAGTGGTGTTCCCCTTTAAGAACCATCATTCAACAGGAATGACAGCAGACAGCTGGCATAGGATTAAACATGACTTCTTACCTGACATGAGGCTATTTCCAGGCCTTGGCTGTCACTTTGTCAATGATAGTTCTGTCTCTGGCTTTGGGTTTCTCTTGTGGTGTTCTCTGGCTCCATGGAGTAACAGGGCTTTACTATAAGGAGGTCAAGTGACCACAGTGTACCACTGAAGGATCATTTGAACATTTGTCTTATACCACTAAACGATGTTGATGTTTTAAATTAAATAAATGAAAATCAATTTGTGAAAACTAGAAACCTACTTGAAATAAATAATTCCACCACAACAATAAAACAATACAATAATAATACCAACCCAGTATTGCAATGAAAAAGCAGATATGATGTTTAACTGTGATGGGTAAGTCAAACGAGATTGAATGGAAATCAATGGCAGTCTGCAAGGCATCAGAACACTAAAAAAAGAGTCTCAAAGGCTTTAGAAAGCCTTGGAAAGTGGTCACCAGTAATGTAGAGTAAGTGAATAAGCTCAAACACTCAGATGTTGTGTTTCGGGTGGAAACCTCTTGCTGTGCCACTCCTATAAATCCAGGTAATGAGCAGACCACAGGGAGCAGATAGAAAGCTTTTCTTCTGACCACCTCTTCTTTCATTTTTCCACCTTTTTCCATTCACCTCTCTTAAGCCCACTGACGCCCAAAGCGATGCCCGCTCCTTCCTGACTGAGGAGATGATTGCAGGTCAGTTCTTCTGTAATTACACTTGATGAGGGACCTTCACATTGATTTTCATCACAATGTTCTGCTGTTCAGATTACTTCCAATTGAATCTGTTTCTGAAAAAGAATGGCAGCTAATTTGGACTGAACGAGCAGCTCGAAATGGTTTTATGAAAAGTGTTCATGGAAATCCCACCAGTTGATTATTCCCTTTGGTCATTTGTATTGTGTAATACATGAATGACATTTTGACACTTATTCAGAGTTCCAATCAGTTTTAGTTATAACTATATTACCTCTATCACAAGCTTCAGAACTATTTTTCTCCTGGATTTTGTTTTGCTAGTTTAGGTGTTGTCAGAATTTGAACTATTTCCTTCTCTCGGCCAGAGTTCAAAGCCGCCTTCGACATGTTCGACACCGACGGTGGCGGTGACATCAGCACCAAGGAGTTGGGTCAGGTGATGAGGATGCTGGGCCAGAACCCATCGAGGGAGGAGTTGGATGCCATCATTGAGGAGGTTGATGAGGATGGTGAGATCATTGAGTGATCATCAAATAGAAAAAGGATCTTAATGGAGGGATAAGTAACTATAACTAATTTCTCCACTCACTGTGACATTAATTCAAAACAACAAGGAAGCAGTTAAAACAGCTAGGATTTGTAAAACTCTTGCACTTTGAAGAAGTACAGAGAATTAAGTATTGTACTTCATAAAATTGGGTGACTTGTGACAGAGATCGAGAAAGAACAGTAAAAGTCAAAGTGAGAGAGACTGAGATATCCTGACTTTTAGTCCCCAGATTAAGCCAAGCTCCAAAAACATTGTTCTACTATTCCCAATATACAATAGCATTTTGATTAGATCCAACCTGCCTGTAAATGCCCTTGTCTTACAACTGGCTGTGTTTTTTTCACAGGCTGAGTAGGATTCCCTATGATGTGTAAACTGATATTTATGTAAATGCAATGTGAAATTGGTGCATTTTTTTAAAGCAGGAGTTATCAAAGGCCATTTGGAGGATTACTAGACATTGTTGTGGTAAATAGAAAAATATAGAAAAGAGAAGCAGACAAGGAGGGTATGAGTCATGAAATACGGTATGTTGTTGCTTGAATGCGATAAATATCATAAATGAATGACATAGTTAAGTGAAGATGGGACTCAGGTTGCACTGCATATGTAACTTCCTTGCCGCCACATCAGCTTTGGCTTTGTTCCTCTCCCCACTCCCCCCCCCCCCCTTTCAGGCAGCGGAACCATCGACTTTGAGGAGTTCTTGGTCATGATGGTGCAACAGTTAAAGGAGGACTCGGCCGGAAGGAGTGAAGAAGAGCTTTCAGAATGCTTCCGCATTTTTGACAAGTATGACACACAATACTAAAAAGGCAAATAACAATAACCACCACATGTTACTGCATTCAGAATCTCATGTTGTGCTGTGGCTGAATTGAAAAACCTATAAATTTGAATATTTTAGAATTAGGCAACATTTTTATGGTCTGAAGAACCATTAAACACCTGCAAACAAAGTGCATCAACACAGCAACTTTATTTATCTTATCTTATGTGGTACTATACCTATAATCTGGATTTACAATGCTTCGGATAACTAACTATTCATCCAAATGAGCTACATTTGGTTATAATTGACAAGCGAAGAAATAAAAAATAAAAAATCCATCTCGACCTTTCACTTCCAGAATTGCACCTTTGCCGCCGGAAATTCTGCCGTATGTCCTTATTTTTGGTCCGATTTACAGTACCTTACACTTTCCTTTGTGTTGGAATTGTAAACTCAAAATGTATGAGGACTATCAACTGCTCCTCAGATCACTGCAGGGTAAATCCAGACAGCTAGCTAGACTATCTGGCCAATCTGAGTTTTCTGTTGCACGACTAAAACAAACTTTTGAACGTACACGTTGCACCAAAACAAGTTCCGTCCCAAGGCTATTTTGCAGCTGTACAGGGGCTCCGTGCTGCGCTTAGCACTGCCCCATGATGATTGTGAGTGGTTTAACAATAAACCAGAGCACGTTTTTCTCCCATCCCGGAATGGTGTTTGGACCAGCCAGACCCTGATTATGGCAAACTTGTTAGCAAACTTGGATCAAACTATTAAACTTGGCAGTGTTGATCACATATGAATCAAGATTCTGTTACTGCATTGTCTATTTCTCGACTCCAATTTTCGTTGGTCTCTAGTTAAGCCACAGGCAACAGTTATGGCTGCTAAAATATTAAGATTTTGCTGAGAATTGGCCTCAGACTCAAACGTGTACCCCTAGGGGTACTTTGGAGGAAAACAGGGGGTATGTGAGATATTTAACAAAATGTTTAATAGTTACAAGGCTGTTGTCCAGAACATTGTTCCTCTTTATGTCGATTTTTTTCTTTCCTACCAAACATGTGACATTTTTGTTGCCTTCTTTGGACCTATCTTGCCTTCTTTCCTATACTGTCCTTCTACTTTTTACAAGTTTCTTGCTTCTTTCTTCTTATGTCACTGTTTTTGAAGTTTTTGATACTACTATACATTGACCTATTCTTGCCTTACTTCCTTCCTTCTTTCTACCATCTTTTTACAAGTTTTTGTCTTTTTTACAGTTTTTGTCTCTTTTTCTCATTAGCATTTAAATGCTTTTTTTCAGTTACAAGGCTGTTGTTTAATAAATCTATCGCTGACAGTGCTGTACTGTTCCTGTTTATATACACTTTTTTTTTTTTTTCTAACGAAAATGATTAGCGCTGGTCAGGGGGTTCTTGGCTTAAAGTAACAATTCAAAAGGGGTACATTATTGAAAAGAGTTTGAGAACCACTGCTTTAAAGAATACATCCACTGTATCTTTGTGTGGTGATGGAAGAGAGCAGGAAGGAGAGAGATTAGCTTTCACACTATTACAATTTGCATTTTATCCTCAGGAACGGAGATGGTTTCATCGACCGGGAGGAGTTTGGAGAAATCCTCCATCTCACTGGAGAACCAGTGGTAGAGGAAGATATTGATGAGATGTTCGGTGAAGCAGACAACAACAAAGATGGAAGGATTGATTTTGATGGTGAGATTAAATTACATATAGAGCAAGACAAGCTTCTTCACTCCTGTGGACTACACAGTGTCTTCCATCATGTTTGCTAGATTATCAGAGGGAGAGAAAAACAGACTGGACTTCCAGATTCACAGACAAACAATTTTAGTGCTTTAGCTTGATTAGAGGAAAGGGTTGAAATTATTTCTGTTCGTTCGTTCAATATGAAGCTGGAGGCAGCTGCCGGTTACCTTAGCTTAGCATAAAGACTGGAAATGGAGGGAAACTATTTGTTGTAACTTACCTGGAGTCTCCATCAGCAACCTCGCGGTGACTCCAGGAAGTTATTCTGCCTGGCCAAGAAATAGTTCGGCACTCAGTAAACCCACAATGAAACAGGGAATTTTTACACTTTTGTACGGATTAAACAAACAAGACATAACGTATTAATTGGTAAACTTAAGAGGCTCTGGTAGGCAGAATTTGTGAACTTTGGACAGAGCCAGTCTAGTTGTTTTCAGTCTTTATGCTAATCTAAAATAACCAGCTTCTGGCTACACGGTCAGATATAAGAGTGGTATCAAGCTCTCTCTCTCTCTCTCTCTCTCTCTCTCTCTCTCTCTCTCTCTCTTTAAGAATGTGACCTTAAAATGTGACAACCAAAAATAACGTTCACATCACACAGCCTGCAGTGGTATCAATCTCTCATCTTCTCATCTAACTCTTGGTAAAAAAAAAGAAGAAGCAAATTAACATATGTCATAGAATGCAGAATTAGTCCTTTATTTAAGTCCCTGAAAGTGAAATGTTTTTGGTTGACTAAGAATATTGAATATTAACAGCCTACACCGTGTCTCTTAGAGTAATCAGAGGTACTGTATGTTGATGTTGGGAGTCTTACTGTAAAACCATCAAATCTCAGTTTTTACTGCTATTTAGATGAACCTAAATCTTGATATTATCTCGCGACTCTCTGTGCTGCTAAGAGGCAGAATGATTATGTTAACTTTCCATTGCATTAACCTTAACAATCAATACAAGTTTCCTCATGAAATATGGATTTGAAGAGGTCAACGGTTTGTACCATCACAATTCTGCACTCGTGGACAAGTTCCTTATGTATACAAATACATAATGAGGCATTTTATGGATGAAAATGACACTTCAGTCTGTGTGCACATGAATAAAGCAGACAGAAATATTAGTCCTTTAAAAATGATGACATGAATGACAGAAATAAAGAATTGCTCATCATACACAGCCTAAACAATCACGTTCTCCATGATTTGACTTCAACCAAAAACCTCACATGCACGTTTTGTCCACACACAGTGCAGTTATTCCTCGATCAGTCTTGGTGGGTTAGTTGATTGATTGACTGATGCCCTCTTTTTCTCTCCAGAGTTTCTGAAGATGATGGAGAACGTCCAGTAATGAGGCCGGCTCTACATTCCTTGGTGACCCTTCCTCAGAGAGAAAACAAAGCATGCTATCGGATGGAAATGTGCTTCAGAGCAAACTCGAAATGCTATAAACCCTGTGCAGTTATGAACGTGAGGTTGTTCCTGAGACGTCTAAATGGATACAAGTGAAATACCTCCACCCCCGCCTTTATTCTCCTTCTCATATGAAACCCAGGGGCTCGGCGAGGAATTCTATAAATATCCGTGCAAACCTTTTAAGACGAAGGCCCTTTCCCCTGGCCACCTCCTTGAGCCGGCCACCCAGCTGTCCCCTTTGCAGCTGCTGTCTCCCCAGAAATGCTACACCAATAGCTTAAACCCCCGTCCCCCCCGACCCCCATCCCGCACCCACCCACCTCCTCCTTCTCCTCAAAGCTGAATATCTTCTCCACCCTGTTCTGTGCTTTCTAAATAAATCCACTTTCTCCTTGTTCATCTTTGAAAATTATTCTGCCATGCATGCCTGGGACGTCTTATCTCATCTGATTTTGTTTCATTCTTTTGTTCTTTTTTCTGGGACTTCCACATTACAACTGTCTGTCTGGCCTTCCTACTCTCAGATACACACACGTGCACGACCACTCATAAAGTGATCGTGTATTGGGGCGGCCTCTAGCTCACCCAGTAAGATAAGTTCGCTCCATGTAGGCTGAGTCCTTTGCGGCGGCGCGGGTTCGAATCCGACCTGCTGCCCTTTGCTGTGTGTCATCCCCCATCTCTCTCCCCCTTTCCTGTCTATCCACTGTCACTATATAATAAAGGGAAAAGCCCCCGAAAAAATCTTTAAAGTGATCATATACGCTGATTCACACGCACATGCACTTTCTACACCACTGACATCGATACCTACACACACACACATTTTTGTTCAACTACAACTGGTCTTATCTCCCTACTCTAGTCCCAACTTCAAACAAGCCTCCAGCTGCGTTTAAAAAACATATTTGCATATTTGGTGCTGTATGCCATCGTACCCTGTCTCATTCAACACTAGAGAACCGTCGTATCTGAGGAAATTTCAGTTATCTAATTTAAATGAATCTCTTCCAATTTGTTTTCCGCCTAAGTCTGTCAGCAACTCTCTGTCATTGATCTTCAAGTAGTGGTATCCCAGCACAGAAATCAATGTGGCTCATCCCCAGCAGGAGAGGTGAAGCCGAGCAGCCGGCCAGCATTAGAGGCTTGAGGCAGTCACAGAACAGATGAGTTAATTCTCCTCCTTTGGAAAACGCAGGTCTGCCCCTGGGTATATAACCTGCAGCCCCCCCCATCCCTCCCCTTTCTTCACGGCTGCTCCCCTCCTCAGCATCCTGTCCTACTCTCCTGTCTCTCACCTCGGGCCCTCCCTTCAGGAACCGCCCGCCATATAAGGAGCATCAGGTTGTGTTTATCAGGGGCTTGCCACACGTCCCTGTCCTCTCTCAGCCTAAAATCTGCCAGCTATTCACGGCTAAAGGGGGTGGAGGCAGAGACGGGTGGGGGTTGGGTGAGATGGGGTCCAACTCCGTAGCATTTTTCTCCCGGTTTTGAGTTTCACGCCCAGATTCACAGAACCCATAGCCTCCACTGTCTTCTATTTACAAGGCCTAAATAGAAATTGACAGTGTACACTGACAAGCTGCAAAATCTATAGTTTTATTATTTATTTTTCAATTTGGTTTATATTTTAGTGTGGTTATTTTAGGCGATCATGACTGAAAGCCGCTTTGGGGCCATATAGGGAGTAACCTAATGCATTCTCTGGATTTTTGTAAGTGTATTTTGTTTATCTGTATGAATTCTTTTACAGAATGTCACAGTTCTTCATCACATCCTACCTCTGATCATCTCCCAAAACAAACCAGGAGACAGACACAGTGAAATATTCCCTGCAACTCTGCATTCTCCCCAAAACCATTCATTTTGCATCTCCATTCTTTCCCCTAGATTGTTCTACCTTGAGCTCGATCACAAAAACTCAGGGTTTACATCTGTTACATTCCGAACCCTGCAACTTAAATAAACAAGAGTTTTCCTCTCCAAAGCGTGATTGGCTTGCCATGGCCCCAGAACCCTAAAAGTTCAGGATACTAAATCTGGAGGCCTGTGAGAGGCAGGGGGCGGGACCTGGCTGTCCCGTTTAAAGTGTGTCTGAATCTTCACTTGACGTCTAGTCTCTCTGTTGGGGTGCACGCGGATTGACCACTCCTTTTGGCCTCTCTCTTTTCCTTGGATATTTGGGGGGGAAAAGCTAATCCACAAACATGGTAAGACTTGTGCAATTGTGCAAATGACCCAATGAACTATTCCAAGTTGGTCGGTCAACCAGCCATTAGTTATTAAACCATAATAATGAGAGCATGTGAGGTTTATTGATTGAGTAATAAAGGCATAAGATAATCTAAAAATCCATCTGCTGAGTTGTTGAGAAGCATGTTTCCTTCTGTTCATAAGGCTTGGATGTTTATTTGTTGGCTTCTAATCAAATTGTTAAATTTGACTTCTTTTTTTTCTAAATACTATATTTTTAGAGTAAACATTTTTAGTTTATTTTAATATAATTTATAATAAATGCAAAAAATATTCAGATTTAAGACTGTTATTTATGGTAAATATGGTTGATCCTGGTGGAGAGTTAAGATGGGGAGCTGGGTGGGTGTCAGCTGGGAAGGTGCAGATTCTGCTTAGGCGACAAATTCCCAAGGATTAAGTGTCTGCACGCCTTATACAGCGAGCTTAATGTGTTGAGCCTGAAATAGCCAGACTCAGTTTTACCAAGCTCAGGAATCCTTTTGAGGAGCAGCATGGTACTATCACCAACACAATCATACAGTTATGTAAAAATACAATCATATTTCTAGAATAATCCTAAATGTATGGATGATCTGTGTGCAATGGTATTATTTTACTCACTTTTGGTATTATTATAGTTTGAACTTACATTTTTATATTTGATATTTTAAACATTTAGAGTGTTATTAGTAATATTCTTTTTTAAACGGATCATATGGCATGGTGGTTGCTACTGTCACCATGGTGTCGTCTTGCCTTGAGACTTCAGGCTCAAAACATAATAATAATAATAATAATAATAATTTTGTTTGTACAGCACCTTTCATACAATTAAATGCAGCTCAACGTGCTTTACAGTGTGGTATTAAAACAAAACACATTAAAGAAAAAACAACATAAATAGAAATGACAACATACATGAGATAAATAAGTTCATAAGAATAGAATAAAAAACAAAAACAAAATGTACAGAGCTAAAAGTTGTAAAAGTGGCAGTAGACATATATAGGGTTATATAAGGTAGATATAAGGACAAATAAATAATGTTCAGGGTTTTAAAGGGTACAGAAATATATAGGGTTTTGACTGAAATGCTCAATAAAGCCTGTAGGAAATGAAATGACAGAGTGGCCCCTGTTTTCTTCCAGACTGACGCTCAACAAGAGGCCCGCTCCTACCTGAGCGAGGAAATGCTGGCTGGTGAGTACAGGCTACAGTAACACGTTACTTTAGTAATAGCGTTACTTTGTCCAGGAACCAGTAATGTTTACAGATTACTTATAAATTTATAAAGCAGTTATAAAAAAAAAGGCCTAGTTGTTTTCAATAATCACACCTCTAAATATCAAGGTGAATTGAGACGAGTCATTATATTTTTAGAAGGATTATAGAACGAGCTCCTGTAGAAAAGGCAGACCATTTTCGATCATCTGCGTAGAATCAGGCCCCCATGTTTTTTGGATTAGCACAATACCACAGCGTTGATAGAACGCGTTACTTCAGTTGTTCACACATAGGATTGCCCCTGTTTTTCTGGCTATATATAGAAATGCAGAGGCTCATTTTATGTAGCGCAAACGTCCCTCTGCTCCCGGTTAAAACTTGTAGGCACAGCCAAGTAATCGATGCAGAGAAATTAGGAAAGTTTTTGAGAAACGAGCCACATTCTTTCGACTCTGATTTCTCCAGAATTCAAAGCCGCCTTCGACATGTTCGACACCGACGGTGGCGGTGATATCAGCACCAAGGAGTTGGGTCAGGTGATGAGGATGCTGGGCCAGAACCCGACAAGAGAGGAGTTGGATGAGATCATCGAGGAGGTCGATGAGGACGGTGAGCAACGGATAATGTATCTCTGACAGCAACACAGCACGCCTATTGTGCGTAATGAGTGTTTTTACGCACAGGCAATACACGACTCTGGCACTTTATAGGTTTTCCATATCAGCTCAAATAAACCAAGTAACTGTATCTAACATTCATATGAAATGCAATCTATTGTGATACGCGCCTAGGCGACCCTAAATGCAAAAACAATATTCTTGGTTTTGCTTTTAATTATACAAAATCCTTACATTCTGGGATGACTTATTTCCAATGTTTTCTGTAACTGTGGTTCATGCGTAAAAGTGTGCGCAAGCAACGCAGGGCCTTGGACCTTTGGTCGGGCTGACCATTGTTAATCACTTATGTGGCTTCTTTATTACACTCAGGTAGCGGTACCATCGACTTCGAGGAGTTCTTGGTCATGATGGTGAGGCTGCTAAAGGAGGACCAGGCCGGCAAGAGCGAGGAAGAGTTGGCAGAGTGCTTCCGTGTATTCGACAAGTACGTTCACACTATTAGGCTACGTGGTTCACTTAGTATCACCTTTCCTGAAACGTCAATATGTTATAGGTTACTTATTTGTTCCCATACATGTCTGTCTTTTGTGCAGGAACGGCGACGGCTACATCGACAGAGAGGAGTTCGCCCTCATCATCCGCAGCACCGGCGAGCAGATCTCAGAGGATGAGATTGATGAGCTGTTGAAGGATGGAGACAAGAACGCCGACGGCATGCTGGACTATGACGGTACATGCATGATGATGATGATGATGATGATGATGGACGTGTTAGGTCAAACGTGACTTTTCCAGTTATTTAATATCCAAAAGGATGGCACAGTGGTAATTTAAGATTTTACATTTTTAGCAGCCCCAGAGTATTCCTATTTCTGTTGTAGGCTACTGTAGTACTATGGTTCCCAAAGTAGGGTCTGGGGATGCCCTGGGGTCCTCGAGGGGGTTCCACGGGGGTCCCTAGCAAACAAGTAACTCAATGGCAGAATGATGGTCATGTGTCTCATACACTTTCGGTAATCAGACATCTTAAAGCAAAAATCCTATCACATGTGGGACCCTGGAAGGAAATCTTATTAAATGGGGGTCAGTGGTCTAATGTGTGTCAGTTTAGGGGTCCTTCACATAAAAAATGTTTGGGAACTACTACTATAGTATAAATTGTACTAGGAGGAACAAGAGGTGAATTGATAAATAGTTTTCAGCCTCTAAGCCTCGTCTCAAATGACACAACCTCAAAAAGAGACATTTCAAGACTTTAGTTGAGCTACTATTGTGAAGTTAAAAAAAAATCCTTGTAGGATTCAGTTCATTTTCAGTTTGTTGAGGTATTTTAGGTATATATGATGATGTTAACTGAAACATCCCATCTCAATAACACGCCTCTCTTCTCGTTTCCAGAATTCCTCAAGATGATGGAGAATGTGCAGTAAAACCTGAAAGACTCATGGACATTCCTCCTCCTCCCTGTGAACCCCCCATTCTGATCACATCTGACCCCCCAATGACCCACTCAAACTCCCCTCCACCCACCCAACACACTCCCTCTCCTCCCACCTCTCCATCTGGTTCACTGCCTCGCTTCTCCATCCTTAAGACATCCTCAACAGACAGCTAGGGCACCCGGCGGGGGTCGCTGGGGGGGCAACACTCTTCCCTAGCTTGCTTGTGAATGCAGACAGCCCATGGATGCTGCGCTGACGCTGTACCCCGTGACAGGATGGCAAGGCTGCAGTGGGGAAATTCACTGCACACACCTTTATGTGGCATGCATGCGTTAACAGGCGCGTGTGATCAGCGACCCCCCCAACCACCTGCTGGTAAAGCTCTGATCTAGATGTAGATCTAGATAGAATGGCAGCCTGTTACCTGCTGCTTAGACCAATTCATTCAACCAAATTACTGTGCAAAGAAGAAACTTGCTTGAACAGAATAAATGAATTAACACATGCTCACTTGTAGCTGGTCTGTCATATTTATGGTCTGTGTAAAAAAATGTTTTGAGGAATATCAATAAAATCGGTTTGTTTCTTCTTTTTGTCCACAGCCAGTTTTGTTGTCATCAGTACATTTTGTGTACATCTACTGTAATGTATCGATGCTGTCACAAGTACAATATGCATATTTTGTGCATATTTGAAGGGTTTCACACCAGGAGAGGACACAAAGAAATTCCACCATGATTACTTCATGAAATACCAGGGCATATAACTAACTTTTTTTCAGGCCCAGATTTGCTGGCTTGCCCCCTGACTGAGACTAAGAGATGTCATCATGCAGTTTAATCAGGGTTTAAGCATGTGAAATTGAGTAGACAACTTGCTGTCACAAATTATATCAAATATCATTAGGCCTGCAACCAACGGTTATTTTCAGTATCAGTCAACTAATCATTTTGGCTATAAAATGTCAGAAAATAGTAAGAGTTCCATCACACTTTCCCAGTGTAAAAGGTGACCATTGTAACGGTCTTGTTCAGTTTACAGTCATAGAACACGAGAGAAAACAGCAAGTATAAACATTGAAAAAGCTGGATTTAGAGAATTTTGCTTTTTTAAATTATTAATCAAAACAATTATCAACAGTTTTTCTGACAGTAATCTATAGTGTTTACAGCTCTAATCATTAGAACACTGTACCAAGTTGAGGGAGACACTGTGGCTGCACACTTTCGGGAGTCATATACAATTTTAAGAGCTACGGTTAAGCGTGTTAACAGTTGAGCCATAAATGTCACTGTACAAATCTAAGGAACAGTCTTTTCTGGGTATTGTGGTACTGCAATTAACAGTAATGACTGGGCAAATGAAAACAATATGTAAGTTTCTTTATTGAGACAGTCCCAGACAGCATGACACCAGGTAACACTTTGACATTCTTGTCACGGCCACCCTATGAAATAATACACATCACCAAAAAAACTGACTTTGGACAGCAAGTCAAGGCTAAACAAAATCCTCAAGAACACAGATCTGCAAATGAACAATTCAGCTGAACAGCAATTAAAAGAAATAAACTGTCAAATTAGGTGTAGGCGGTTTTTATGAGCCATAATTTGCTTCGTCGAAAGCTTTGCGGGCTCTCTTCAGCTCTTCGTTCATGGTCAGTAGGTCTTTGACTCTGGCGAATTTCCGGGGGTCCTTGCGAATTAGGAAAACGATGTCCTCGACCTGGACGCGGCCCTGGCGTCCGATGGACATTGCTTTGTGGGTCATTTCCGTGATAAACTCGATGACCAGGTCCTCCAGAATATCCACAGACTCAGTATACGGGTTCTGGTCGTCTCCAAATCCGTACATCATACACCGGAGCTCCTTGGAGAAGAGCCTCTTTCTCTTCCCGTGGCCGACATCTACTCCGCCGGATCCATCATCCAATTCCTCGTCGAAGCCAGTCTCGTCCTCCTCATCCGCCATTCTGGTGAAAAACACACGGGTAGATTGGTGAATTTAGGAGCAATTACAAGCACATTGCCGCTGAGCAGAAGCATGTATTGTAATGCTAGCTAGCTAAGTTAAACAGGCCACACAATTTCCTATGACAATTTCGAGCAAAAGAAAACAACCGTTACCTTGTAGCTTAGCGCAGGAACACAACAGGATGGGGTCTCTGTTGACTTCCGCCTCGGGAGAACAAACGTTTGCTGTAAAAAATTAAAAAAATAAAAGAAATACTGCCCCTTGCGGTTATTTTCCTTCAACTGTTAGCTACACCCCGAGTAATATCTACATAACGTCACACCACAAAGTTTGCATGTTACCCAGCCATGACTGACGGTAGGTTTCTTTAACTAGCTAGCCTTGTGTCTACGTCGTTTTCTTTGCTGACACGCGCTGTAATGTTTGGAGAAAAAATAAAGCCAAACTCAATTTAAAAAGATGACAATTTAACATATTCGTGTTCCTGTGGATAACCGTCTAGCTACATTGTAAATTCACTAACGTTAGCTAAATCCGCGTTTGTCTACACTTGATTAACCCACATTGCACTAGATGTTTTTTTGCGCTTTGTGCATAACGTTATTATTTTAGTTTTTTTTAAAACTCCATGGGGATGGTATCGAGGAATGACAACCAACACAGAAAAGTCTGTACTAAATCATACTACATCTGGGTGGGCTAACCTATGTGAATGCCGAATTAAATAATGGTCCACACCGTTTCAAACAAGGTCTTAAGTTATAATGCAATATGTTTTGTAGATGGGAAATAAACACGGTACTTTGAGTCGAGAGAATGATCAGTGTGTGGGTGTCGCCTTACGAAAATGACACATAACGGGGAGCGAACTATCACTAGTTGCAGGAGGCGAGTGATATGAACGCTTAATGGAGCGTACCTTCTATGTCAAGAAATGACGGCTTATTTATTTTTTATAGTTAGCTAGCGTTAATTAACCTATGTCGCATACAATACCGCTTTACATAGCAAGCTGGTGAAACGTTAAACAATTGGACATCTCAAAGTTAGCCAAACAACCATCTGGTGAGTGCCACCGTTATCTTAGCTAACGTTACTGGTCAGTTCATCAGCTAGCTAATGTTAACCGAGGCTGTTTAATTAATAATAGTAAACACATTCAATTCCTGTTTAAATATGTGTTGGCTAACTGTGGTTAACATCCGGTATCTTAACAGTGGCTTAACCGCTAACTTAGCTGACGTGGTTTAACAGTTAGCTCATGGTGGTTGTCAAACTTGAGCTAACACTAATGTTGGCATTAACGTTAAGCTATTATTGCAGCAGGCTTGTCTTTATAACTCTGACCAGGCTAACTATCTAGCTACTTGTTTAGCTGTAACGTTACACACATGCAACCAAATCCTAACCCTGTTTCTCTCACTGTCCGTCTCTCCCTCTCTTAAAGCAATCCGCTATGGGTGTTATAGGAAGCGGTGCAGATTCAGTTTGTAGATGACCTTTCTACAGTAGCTGTCTTTTCCACAACCTAGTAACCTATCCCTGTATGGCGTGCCCTGTCCAGTTCCTTTGCCGGGGGCTTCGCACTGTTGGATTAGTTCTCCTTTACTATGTCTTCTCTATAGGCATCACCTTCTATAACAAATGGCTGATGAAGGTAAGTAAAGGAGTTCTTAAAGCACTATTGATTTTTCAGCACTAAGACTGTTCCTCTGCACAGGGCATGCACTGTTTTCCTTGGGGTGATTAACCCTCATGCCCTCCTTAAAAAAACGTATACTTGACACCTTCGAGGCAAAAATGTACATGTCCAAAAAACTGTTATTAAATCATCATATATCAATATTTTTTTCTGCTTTTTTTTCCTAAATCACTTAAACAACTTCTAAATTGCTCAAAACTACCAAACATTTAATCATTTTCTGGATTTTAACCCTTTAAATGCCAGTTTTAAATCTTTGAAGTAACAATTATTTATGAAAAACCCAACAAAACATTAATTAAAATAAATCCTAGGGGAATGGGGCTTTGGTGGGGATTAGAGGCTTGGATATGTCAAAGATAAGCAACAAAACTTATTTGATTGCATTAGTATTTTTTATGTAGTTCCAGATACTCCCTTTGGACACCTTCGAGGCAAAAATGGACCCATTGACTTCCATTATAATCACATGTTTTGATCTCACTGCCTTTACAGTATAAAACTATGCATTCTGTAATGTCAGCATTTCATTTGGAAGAAAACTAGTCAAATTTGACATTTTTACAGTATTTCACCAGGTTCAACCATTTTGCCAAAAGATGCCTTTTTTCAGCCCTAAAATGATCATTGCTTGCTTACAGGTTCACACAAACTCACACACACACACACACACACACACACACACACACGGCTCCATAATATAACTGGCAAAAGTAAGGTCCGCTTTTTTCACCACTAAAATTATCATTGTTTGTTTACAGATTTACACAAACTCTCTCTCACACACAGACATGCATACATGCATGCACACACACACACACACATGTGCATACATACACACACACACACACACACAAATATACATATATACACAGACACACACACACACACAGAGCTCCATAATATAACTATAATTTCATGCATCGGGCTACAAGGGCAAAATGGTTGAATCTGGTGAAATACTGTAAAAATGTCAAATATGACTAGTTTGCTTCCAAATGAAATGCTGACATTACAGAATGCATGGTTTTATACTGTAAAGGCAGTGAGATCAAAACACGTGGTTATAATGGAAGTGAATGGGGCCATTTTTGCATCGAAGGTGTCCAGAGGGAGTATCTGGAACTACATAAAAAATACTAATGCAATCAAATCAGTTTTGTTGCTTATCTTTGACATATCCAAGCCTCTAATCACCACCAAAGCTCCATCTACATATTATTCATTATATGGGAAAAAAATAATTTTTTGTGTTTTCTTTTTTATATATAATGACATACTTCAAATACATAAACTGGCATTTAAAGGGTTAAAATCCTGAAAATGATTGAATGTTTGGTGGTTTTGATTAGGTAAGAAGTTGTTTAAGTGATTCATGGAAAAAAAAGCAGAAAAAAATATTGATATATGATGATTTAATAACAGTTTTTGTGTGCGTGGACATTTTTGCCTCGAAGGTGTCCAGAGGGTACAAAATGAATCATTTAAGTATAAAAGACATGTAAGAGTAAAAAACACTGGATTTAAAAAATTTGACTGAAAAGAAGGATTCCTACAAAATTTCATGCCATAAGAAGGAACACAGCAAAAATGATCACAAAATGAAAAAAAAAAACTTGACAAAAATGACCGAAGAGGGCATGAGGGTTAATGGAAATCCTCAAACTAGGTTAACCTGTAGTGTTTCTGTCTTGGGGGAGGTATTGAGTAGGTCATCTCCCAGTGTCTCAGGAGTCAGGACCCTGAGGAATCCCTGAGACACTGGACAAACTACCTCCAATTGGCCATCTAAGTTGACCCTGTCTGTTTCTCTCTATCAGGACTTCCACTATCCCCTCTTCATGACGTTAGTTCACCTTGCCATCAACTTCTGTCTGTCCGCTCTAACACGAAGGGCCATGCAGGGCTGGACAGGGAAACCCCGCGTCATTCTGAGCTGGACAGATTACCTCCGTAAAGTGGCTCCCACAGGTGAGATTTTAGTGGAGAGTTTTACCTAACTAAATACAGTGTATTCAGAGAAAAGGGACTGATAGTCAGCTCTTATCATGTTCACTGACTAAGCTTTCAGTGAACAGTACTTTGACTGAAGTCCATATTGATACAAACATTACATCACACCTGAGGGGATAGTTGAAGATAATTTTAATCTATTGCAAGGAGTTTGTCTTCTTAAAGTCTTAAATATGTCCCTATTACCCAGCCTTGGCAACAGCACTGGATATTGGACTTTCCAACTGGAGCTTCCTCTTCATCACCATTAGCTTGTAAGTTTTTTGCTTGGGTATCCTTTTTAATAGAGGATACAACTGCAATATGAACTGACAGACTTCAGTTTATCAATATTGTATTTAACCAGTTGTTTCATTCTTTTGTGTGTTTTTTTTCTTGTTATTCAAGGTACACCATGACCAAGTCTTCAGCAGTGCTCTTCATCCTCTTTTTCTCGTTGGTCTTTAAACTAGAGGAGCCGGTGAGTGACCTTTTTTTTCAAACATTTGTGGAAATAATGTGTTGACCACACAAAAACATCCAAGCTAAAACCATCTTAACAGTGGCATGAAATATTTCTTTCATCGCTAAATTATATAATTAGTTTGTTCCTGATTCATGCTCCCTTGTCATACTGTCAATGCTATTGGCATGCAGACTATAAGTGCATGCAAAAGGAAATGCTTTTGCTCAGATTTTTGGATCAACACAAAAGAACAGGAAGTTCAGCAACTTTGATGAAATGCATAAAGGCTATATTAGAGGAAGTGACATTTTTCATCATACATTTGCTGCGGCAGTGGAAGTGAGTGGTTAGACAGCGTTAAGGCTGAGCAATTTTATTGATTCTGCAATATAAATCGATTTTTTTATTCCCCAAGAAAGTATTGATTTTTATGCCGCGAGTATCGATACATAAGTCCCATTCAAATCCCCCGTGTTTACCCCCGTTCGCATTGCAAGAAGAGCGATTTGGTCAGCCAGCCGCTAGTGTCGCTGTAGAGCAGCCAACGTCAACTGGCGGCCCTCCCCCAAAGCTTTTAGTCTGACCCCCAGAATAATCATGAATTCACAAAATGTAAAGAGGAAAAACTGTGTTCTGTTATTTATCATTTCAAGCATTTAGAGCAAAAACCCAGCCCCCTGTATTTACATCTCTATTCACATGCCGGGATTCTCTACAGCAATGACCGAGCTCCACATACACAGATGAGCCAAGATGTGTGTGTGTGTGTGTTAAAGGTTAAAACACGCAGCACCTGACTGGGAACGATACAGAGTTACCAACAGCCGCTGGGGCAGATGAACTCACGCTGGTCTCTTTTCTGTAAATAGGCTACAATTAAACCTTTGTGAGTAGAAAGTCAATACTTATCAATGCACTCACCTGTGTAGACCGGCATAAACATGTACAAAGCGATATTTCAATCTGCTCAGTCCACCGCGCTGTTTTACGCAAACACAGCTCTACTCTGCAAATAGCGAATTTTTACTAAACAAGCTAAAACAAAAGCTGTCGGTTTTTAGTCTAACTGTTTATCTTAGGTTGCCGGGAATCTGGAAATTTTTGCAAATTCTTGTAAACCTCACTGCTGGCTGAACAAACCAAACCCTCCGCTAGAGCGGACAATCTGGAGCTACTTAATATGCACGTGAATGACGCGATCGTTATGTTCAGTGATGATGATGATGCTGGTTGTATTATTTTGCAACAACATCGTTTCATTGCAAATGAGCCATACATGACGAGTGCATAGCCTGCTTATCAGTCCATTCATCATTAAAGCTGGGCTTTTGGCTTTTCCACATCAACCTTTTGCTTCAGCCTCTTTGACAGTGACATGTTTACCTGACAACAGCCTTTCTTTCTGCAAGCATTTTCCACCAATCAGGATGCTGCATACTACAATAGTGTTTCCATAATCACAGACTTTAACCATCACTCCTCAGTGAACTGCCTCCTAGTCAGATCTTTTTCTAGTTAAAGAGCCAGTTATCATTAGGGAGTTTCCATGTTTTTTAGGAGTTTGATCACACCAATACATGTAAAAACAAAAAAAAAAAAAAAAAAAAATAGCATTAATTCAGTAAGAAAGTGAAAAAGAATAGGCGTATTAGGTATAAATTCATTTTATTTTCTTTTATTTGAAAGTCCGGCCGCCAGAGTGCTTAGAAAAATTCTGAAAAAAATGTAGTTGATGATCCCTGCTGTAGACTCTCTGTCCAGTCAAAGACATATATTGGGTAATTGATGTTTTCAGTTCAATTAATTAAATCCAAGTAAATGGAACACTCACAAGATGTCACCAAAATCACTCGGTCCCCTTTAAATCTTTCAGAAAATGATGTAAGTGTATCGAATTATATCAAATCGTATCGTTGGCTGAATATCCTAATATATATCGTATTGTGAGCTGAATATCGTGTATCGTTATGTTTTTTAAATCTGCAAGTACACCTATAAGTAAAAAGACAAAACTGTCTGATTGAAATTTTTTCTGTTTAGGGAGTGATGATGATATGCACGTTTTCGCTTCGGATTGGCACCAGTCAGCATTTGGGACCTGAATCCATTAAACAATTTTTTGTAGGGTTTCCGCCCAGTAATAGTACCAGAAGTAGCAGATTGAGCAGGGCTAATCGCCACTCCGCCCCATGCCTCTCAACAAATCTGAAAAAGGATTTTGAGGGAAAAACTGGGATGCTCTGAAAAAGATATACAAATCTGAGCAGTATGTTCATTTCATAGCTAAATTGAGTAGTTTCTGTCTCCACCATGAGGAATTCTAAGTAATGACAACAAAACTGTCAAGAGTGTCCACATGATCAGCAGCAGTGGCAGCATAAACTGTCCTGTCCTATTAGTAGTGTCCTGAGGAGTGTCCAGTTCAGTTTACAGGACAGTCAGACACTGTCCTGTACAATGTCCTGTGACTCCCAGACACTGTCGAGTCGCATGACATTGTACAGGTCATTGTCTGACTTTCCCCGGCCGCACCTCAGGACACTACTAACAGGACAGGACAGTTTTTACTGCCACTGCTTTGACCAAGTCTTCAGCAGTGCTCTTCATCCTCTTTTTCTCATTGGTCTTTAAACTAAAGGAGCCGGTGAGTGACCTTTTTTTTTTTACAAACAGGAAGTTCAGCAACTTTGATTGAAATGCATAATATATATTAGGAAGTGACCTTTTTCATCATACATTTGCTGTGTAGGCAGCAGTGAAAGTGAGTGGTTAGACAGCGTGCTGCTGTGTTCTCCTGGACAGTAAAAGTGATTCAACCTTTACTCCATTGAAATTTAGCACAGCTTGATCATGACTAAAAAGTTCCTCAGGTCATTTCATTTTTTACATCTGCGAGTACACCTATTAGGGCAGATCCAAAAAAACATGATGGACTCTGCAGAAGAGGTGATTATCTTGACTCGAGCTTCTGCGCAGGAAAGCCACCGAATGACACAATCTTCTGAGCACAGCCATACTGAGAAATACAGAGAGAGTTGTGTGGAGCTGATAGTCTAAATTAGCTTTGTAGCAACTCATTTGGCGATGGCTTGAATGTAACGGACGATCATTAATATCAAAAAGTTATGCACTAGAGCTTTAACACACAATTTTGAATGCAAAACATTTAATACACACACACTTATTTTTTTGGTCAATCTTTATCTCTATCCATCAGCGTCCTTTTTTTAATCTTCCATTTATTTAAATTTTCTTTATGTTACTTTCTATTCCCGGTCTTTTTTTTTTTGGGAGGATTTCTCATTTTCAGCTCTTTTCTCCTGCTGTTCTCACTGTCTCTCTCTTCTGTCCCTTTCAACCAGAACCCATTCCTGATCCTGGTGGTCCTGCTGATCTCCAGTGGTCTGTTTATGTTTACATTTGAGTCAACCCAGTTCAACCTGGAGGGCTTCACCATGGTGCTGCTGGCGTCCTTCCTAGGCGGGATCCGCTGGACCCTCACTCAGGTCCTCATGCAGAAAGCCGAGCTTGGTCAGTGTTGAGTTACTGAATATGTATTCAAATTACTTTTATTTCACTTATTTTCTCTCTCTCTCTCACTCTCTCTCTCCCTCTAATGTTCTGATTGGTGGAACCTTGAATATTTGCATCAGATTTTGATTACTTGTATCAGTGAGTGTTTAGTACGTTTTCATAGTTATGTGTCATAATATGTCATATCTTTTCTGCAAAACAGTCTTAGAATATAACCCCTATCACAAATTGATTATTCTTTTTATTTATTTTTTTAAACTGGAAACTTTCTCCACTTCCCTCCAGGCCTTCAGAACCCAATAGACACTATGTACCACCTACAACCTCTCATGTTCCTTGGCCTCTTCCCCCTCTTCCTGTATAATGAAGGTGAGTATAGTCTTAAACTGTGGTTTGACATCCTCGCTCTCTCTCATAACTTGTCACTGCAGTAAACAAAACTCTATAGCCCTAATTATGTTATATTAGGTTATTTTCAATGAAAGATGTCATAGACCCCTCTGTACAGACCAAATGTTATTTTCCTTATTGAACTGATTAAGTGTCAACATAGAGTCTGTCCCAATATCCACGCCTGCATTATTTGCAAAAAGTAAAGGGCAACGAAAACTCTTTCTACTCAGAAACATGGAAACATCATTGTAGATTCTCCTCTCTGTCTTGTTTCCAGGGCTAAGCCTCAGTACCTCAGAAAAGCTATTCCGGGTGACGGAGCTGTCGCCTCTCTTGTATTCAGTCTTCACACTGAGTATAGGCGGCTCACTGGCCTTTGGTTTAGGCTTCTCGGAGTTCCTGCTCGTCTCCCGAACCTCCAGCCTCACGTTATCCATATCAGGGATCTTTAAGGTACTATAATTCTATAATTGTGTGTAGTATGACTTTCTTTTTGAATCAGCCATTCATTCATTTGTGTTCATGAGGAGGCTACTTAAGCCAATACACACATTTTAAGCTCTAAGATTCTGGGTCACCTTTGATCTAATTGTGCATGCTTTAACCCTTGTGTTGTCGTCCTGGCAACCATGCAACTTTTTGTTTTTCTGGTTGTTTTTTTTTTCAACGTTTTGGTCGTCTTTTTCGACACTTTTGTCGCTCTTCCTGATGTTTTGTAACGTCTTTCGACATTTGTCACTTTTCCCAATGTTTTTGAAGCCTTTTACGCCGTTTTTGTCACTTTCTTTCAAGTTTTTTGTCACTTTGTTTTTGTTGATTTCTTTCTGCGCTTTATTTGAAGTTTTTATTGTTTTTCCCCACGCTTTTGAAGCTTTTTCCGACATGTTTGTCACTTTTTCCAACTGTTCTTTTATCGATTTTAATTTTTTTTTAACTTAAGGACAACAGGAGGGTTAACAGGTTAGTAGCTCTGCTATTGCCTCCATTTTTAATTTCCATATAACCAACCACCTTTTTTTTCGGCTGCATAAAGAGCACTACCTCTTTGTAGAGCCTTGCTTGGCTGCAGTGTTCCAGTCTTGTTCAGACTAGTCTATATCCACGACGTTCCACTTCCGGGATTGCTCCATTGCCGTCAGAAAATCTTTTCAGCCGGATGTTAGGGGTGGGGGAAAAAATCGATACAGCATAGTATCGCAATATTTTCCGTGGCAATACTGAATCAGTTTGTCTGCTTGACAATCCCATTTTGCAGTAATAAAATTGAAGTGAGACAGAGAAATGTATCTTTTTAGATAAAACAGATGTTGACAAAGTTTTCTTTTGGGGACATTATTGGAAATTGGGAAAAATTTGAAGTTGGAAAAAAGGTAATACATTGCAATATATGAATATTGCAATATCTTTAAAATCGCAATAATATTGTATCGTGACATAAGTATCGTGATGGTATCGTATCGTGTGGCCTCTGGGGATTCCCACCCCTACCGGTTGTCCGCTCCTTCCGCTTTCTTTATGTTGGAATTTTAAACTCCGGCGGATTTCTGAGGACTATGGTTAACTGCTCCTCCGATCTCTGCAGGGTAAATCCAGACAGCTAGCTAGACTATCTGTCCAATCTGAGTTTTCTGTTTGCACGACTAAAACAACCTCTGAACGTACACATGTTCCACCAACACAAGTTCCTTCCCGAGGCTATTTTGCAGATTTTTGCATATTCCCAGTGCTTAGCGCCACCCAAGACTATTGTGATTGGTTTAAAGAAATGCCAATAAACCAGAGCATGTTTTTCTCCCGTCCCGGATTTCTATGTGGACTAGCCAGACCCTCCTGAACAGCGCTATGGAGGAAGGTCTGGTAAAGCGAGGCTATGTTCAGACCTATCTAATACATCCTTTTTTAATTCCATATATCATTTTGTTTTCCTGTAGGAGGTGTGTACTCTGCTTTTGGCAGCAGCTCTGATGGGAGACAAAATGGGCATGCTTAATTGGCTGGGATTTGCCATTTGTCTGTGTGGCATTTCATTGCATGTGGGACTGAAGATGTATTATTCCAAAAGTAAGTGTTATTGTTCATAATACTTTTAAAAATCACATTGGCAATAACCTATCAAGAGTCAATCAAATAAATATAACAAAAAACAAGTTTAATGATGTGGTTTTTCCACAAACAAATATATATTTTTCTCCCTCATAAAAAAATCCAGAATCGGATGTGTGAAAACATTATTTGCTGTTTCCACATTACACTTGTGTAGGTTACATACTGCAGCGTGATTGGCTTCCAAACTAATTGTGATGTCACATAATCCTACCTGTACGTAAACAGATTAAAATTAGATTGAGGTTTGCTCTTCAGCCGATGAATGTTAGTCTATTGTCAAACTGAAATGTTCAGTGGATGGGCACTTAGAGAAGAGATGATGATGTTGACAATGTATTTTATTTGTGATATTTTCCATCAGATAAGGGACCGTCTTTAAGGAAGCTCAACAGTAAGAGCCCAGAGCTTGAGTTGCCATTACTGCGGCAGAAGGAAGACGAAAGAGACGATTGGCCTGGTGAATACAATGACGAAGATGAGGAACAAGAAATCCCTCTTCACTGACATCACAGGATACGGGCCACTGAAGTCGAGACTATCGTCAAACTACTGATTCCTTTACAGCTGTTCCATTAGATGGTTTGAACAGTGACGTCAAAGCTTTAGAGCGTCCAAAATCTGTTCTGTTCTGACACCATGCCACAAAAAGAGAACCCGACGAGCCGGGTGGTTTGTTACACAGGACCATCTGAGATGCCGTTATTGAAAAATGTTTATCTATGGAAAAGGACTGGCACATTCAAAAAATACCTGGCAGGTGATTGGATGAGCCATCTGTCTAACACGTCCGCCATTGTTGTTTTGAACGAACCGTCGCAGCCGTCGCACACACGTAAACCACGGCCGTAGCTGTCAGTAGCGGGCGCTGATTGGTGCGGTGCACAGCTGTTCGGACCCAAGCGCTTTTACTTGAAGCCTGACGAGATGGATTTTTGTCTGATACGTGATCCTGCGATTTTCGCATGATCTTGTGATATGGCGAGAATCCAGCTTGCCGTGCAAGGGAAACAAAAAGAGGGAGTAGCCTCTTCAGCTTTTTTCTTCCACCGATCATGTCTTCAGGCCACAGCCTCATTATGTAGCTGTACATTAACTGTGGACTTGACACAAGTTATGATCGTTTGCCTTCGGGAAGCTTCAAAAATGTAGCTAATACATCCAAGTGTCAACAAAGTATGATGTATGATGAGAGAGAGGGTGTGAAAGGGATACTTTGACATTGTAATGGGTCATTTTTCTTTGCTAGATACTTGTCAAACAGTGGGAATATCTTCCTACTTTGTATACCTATATACAGTACAGTACATATGCATTATGTTAATTGGCACTGGTGACTACAGAATAAGCTGTTAGGATTCTAAAGGACAAATGTAGAAACTGTTAAATAAGCTTACAAGAGTGTGGTTTAGAAAAAAATTACTATAAGTGAAAGTGTCCTGGTATCCCTGTAATGCAGAGCGCGATGAGTGGTAACCCAATTTCAGATTACATAATTTCTTTCTCTTAAGAATGTAGCCTGACATCCTTAAGTTTTTTCTGGATTAATAGTAGATTTGTCATTTAGTTACTCAGATTCCCTTTTTTGCAGATGGCTTTACTGCTCTTCTTTTGTAAGCTAAATTTACAAAGCTAACAATACAATTTAATACAGATGGATCAATGAGGTCTGTCAGGCAGCATTTTCTATTAACATTATCATACATTTTTCTTAATTAATTGAATAATTGTTTGGTATAAAAAAAAATATTAAAATGACCAAAGATATTCAGGTAGTATCACATAAGACAAAGAATGTAGCAAACCCTCACATTCAAGAAGCAAATAAAAAAAAGGCCTTTCTGCTTAAGAAATCACTTAAATCATAAATCAAATCAGTTGCCGATTAATTTTAAAGTCCAAAGTGTTAATTAGTGCCAGTTTGGTGCCAGAAAGGCTCTTTGAGCATGATGTATGGTGTATGTCGTGATATTTGGACAATTTAATTTTTAGGCTAGCTAACTGAAAATAAAATAAAATTCAAGTAATGAGGTACAAGGTTGGAGACTATTGAATCTAAATGTCAGCCATTCTCGTCATTATTTGAAGAGACGTGTAATGGCTGTACCTTAATGTGCCTTGTTAATGTCACACCAGTCAAGAAGACTACTTTTGAAGAGCTATTTTTCAAAATCTAAAATGTAATCAGTGATTATGTAGCTGTATTTGAGATTAAAACCATTTGAGAAGTACACTTTTTTGACAGTGTTTCTGTAAAACGCAGCATTGTGGCAATACCTTAAGAAATAAAGTGAAAGTGAAAAAGAGTTTATTTTTTATTTATTTCTTAAAGTCACGTCTCATTTCAGAATAAATCTGGGATAGCTAATGTGTGTAGCACACTTTAAAATGTCTGATTTACAGGTGGTATCTATGCTGTGATTAGACAGCATGCTTCTGCTCACTGCAGTGACGTTACAAAAATCACTTCTTTACCAACCCTGCATCTGGATTCATGTAGTTTAGCCTCAGAGTATGTGACTGTGAGCTGTTTTGAAATAATTTAAGCACACACTGATGCAGTCTTCATGGAAAAATACTCTAAGTGCCTGAGAAGATAGACCAGTGTTCTCTGCAAGCTATTCACTCATCCACTGATGGAGTTAGGACTGCAACTAACTATTACTTTCATTATCGATTAATCTGTCGATCATTTTCTCGAATAATCGATTCGTTTTTTTGGTCTAAAAGATGTCTGAAAATTTTGAAAAATGTTGATCAGTGTTTTCCAAAGCCCAAGATGACGTCCTCAAATGTCTTTTGTCCACAATTCAAAAATATTCTGTTTAGCCTACTGTTATAGAGGAGTGAAAAAACTTCTCACATTGAAGAAGCTGGAATCAGATCATGTTTGACTTTTTTTTCATATTATCAAAAAAGTTGCCGATTAATTTAACATCGATTCATCTTTGCGGCTCTAATTGGAGTGCAATATGGTCACTAAAATTAATATCTACAAAAATACTTTGACATTCGCATGCTATGTCACACATAACACACGTCACATACTGTAGCATTATTGACAGGTGACGCAGAATATATCCTGTAAATGGCACGGGGCAGCCACAGGTTCCAAAGAGGGAGTTATGGCAGTACTTTGTATCAGGGTTGCCTTGTTTGCTCTGTAGACGGTTTAGCCTCGGAGTGCCACGCCCATACAGGCCCATGCTGGAGCAGCAGGAGGGTCCTGCTTCTCGGATTTCACCCGGAGGAGTTCAGATTCAACCTGATGTAGGTTAGCTGGCTTCACAGTTTAGCGGAACTGGCACTTGTTGACATCCCACCTCTGGAATGCTGTGTGAAATCTCTCTAAAGGCATAACGTGGACTCACCGAACCGCCAGGTAAGACCTCACCTGGCTGGAGAAGACCATAGAGAAGACGAGGAAAATGTGTTGTGTCACAGTTTATGTTGTTGGTCCTCTGTCCAACAGAAGTCCTGTTCTTAGGTTAACGAGTGAAATAGCGAACGCTTGGTTGAAAGTCTAGTTGCCATATATTGTTCGAAACTATTGTTAAATAGCCTAGCTGAGGATGGGGAAACAGTTCATTTGCTACCTCGTTGCGAAATAGATACACATTCAAAAATAATTGTCTTATCGAAACTTAAAATCTCTTGCATATGGCGCATTGCAGTTAACTTTAAGCAACTAAGCTAATGTACGCACTTAAATAACAGCGTTGCGTCAATTATTAAGCGGCTATTGCTTTCCTAATCCATCCATCCATCCATCCATCCATGGGCAACGAAGGCATCAATAAATAAATGATGAAAGTGAAATCATTTTAATTCACAGTAAGGGAAATCAAGCTAACATCAGTGTTACATTTGGCCATTACATCTTTCACATTGGATATTGTAATTCCATATACAGATTCACAAATGTTAGAAATAAAAGTGCAATACTAAAGGTTTTTTCCCAATGCATAATTTTAATTTTTGCCGACATAATGGTGAACTGTGGACCAAATGTCTACAGCTATACCCTAAAATGAAGTGTAGTTGTCCTGATTTTTATTGCTTATGTAACCTAATTGCATGCACCCAGTAATTTTAAAGGGGGAAAAAGAGGAGACTCCAATCCCCTCAGCAAGGAGATACACTAGCATTACATAATAATACCAATCATTTCCTCTTTGTCTGACAGACAGAGAAATAGGTACACACTCCATTTTGGCCAATACAGTGGCCCATTACTTTATTGTTCAAAGTAAACTGCGGTCTTAATGTCAACAGCATATACTCCAAAATAAAGTACTGTTGTCCTGATTTTTAATGCATATGTAACTTAATTGCATGTACCCAGACATAAAAAAAGAGGAGAATCAACAATTCTCTCGGCAAGTAGATTGACTGGCATTACATAACAATACCCATCTTTTCCTCTCTGTCTGACAGGCAGGCCAAGACATACGGCTCAAGTACCGTTTAAACTCAGACTTGGCAACATTTAGGCAAGCAGGTACACGTAAAACACGAGAAAACATATAGTCACGTCACATACTGCACATGATGGCTGTATGTCAGATGGTCTGAAAAGCCTTTAGGCAGGCTGGAAGTTTCTTTTAAACTTGCTTCAGTGGTGGCCTGTCTGGTCATGAGGTGTGAAATATAAGTAGAAGGCTCAGACAGGAACTCTTAAAAATATGAATTAAAGCAAATAAATAAAGCAAAGAGTCAATCTGGAATGAAATTGATTTAACATTCAAAAAAAAAAAAAACTCCAGCATTTAAATGATAGGACACATTTAGTTAAAAATTCAATTTTGACTACCAGCATATGTAGAAATGACTCTACTGTATATGACATGTAAGAATTTTAACAAGCAAACGGCAAGTTTTACATTCACCTTCTTGTCCGCTCATCACGTTTTCAGGAACATGTTTGTATTTCTCCTAACCTGTCCTTGCTTCTCCCTTCCACACTTTCATACTGAACCCCCACTGAGCCCAACCGTGGATAATTTAATTTGTTCTAAACGCTTGTCTCGGTCACAGGTCTGTTGACTCCAGCATAATAGCTGAGCTACCAGAACATTAATCGTAGCTTTGTTCAGTCTGCATTTTGTTGAACAATGTTCTTATTCACAAAACACAAATGTCAGAATTTCTGCCCTTGTCTTCTAAAGAGCATCTGCCTAAGCAACCTTAAATATTTGTCTGCACTTTTATAGCGTGTTTCTAAATTATACAGTACATTTAGCTTTATTTTGAAATATAAAAATGAGCTGTGGTCAGTTATTATTTTTAATGACCCCCATTAATAATGCAAACAATATCTTGTCATGATGTATGTATACAAATGTTTTGTAGCAGAGTGGAAACAACGGCTCTAATGGCTCTAAACATCTCTTAAAATAATATATACTGTACAATCCAAAGATTGCAAATTATTTTCTTCATGAAAGCATAAGCACTAATTATTTAGTGTGTGCATAATATGATATGCATAATGTATATGAGGTACTTTAGTGTACATTGTGTGTGCTGTTAAATCCTGGCCCTCTCAGACAGAGGTGTGTTAGTTTTATGGCCTCTAAAAGTGCTGCGTGTTTGTTAATATTATAGCCTTGTGTGTGTCATTAGCTGTGTGAAGTTTAAGGTCTGTAATGGGGACGAGCACTAAGCACCTGTAGGCTGAGTCAGCCATAAAAGAGTTCCCATGGGACAAGGTAACAGGTAATGTTGTTGGTGCCAGGTTAAAAAAAACAACAGAATTTGCATTTGTTTTCTGCATTGATTGTTTGGTTTGTAAATGTCAGAATATAGTGAATAAAGCTGCAAGTTTACATATTCAAATTCCTTATTTTGTGTGACCAGCTGCAGCCCAAACCCAAAAATATTCAGTTTGCTATCATGGAAAAGAAAGAAAAGCAAATCTTCACATTTGAGAAGCTGGAATAAGTGAATTTTTGTAATTTCTTGTTTTAAAAACACCTTGATAGTATCTCTGTCGCTCTACTTTGGGTTGCCTAGTTGGTTAGCATTGTTTGTTGGTTTGATTTTGAATGCAGATCATTTGACTCAACTGAGTAAATTGACTACATATATAATAAGTAAAAAGTATATAAATAGAATTTAATACAACTTTATTAAATATATATTTCATAAGTATAAATGAATAAGTATATGAAATATTCAAAGCATTGTTTTTTTTTATGTTTCTAGGCTCCACTCATGTCTCCTCGCCTCTTTCCTTCATCATCATCATCATCTTTCTGGCTAATGCTGTGTTTCCTGCTCAGTGTTTTCCTTCTGCTGTCCTCAGGGGTCCATGGCCAAGGTAGAGTGCCTTTCATGACCACTTTAACCATTTCATATCTACTAATAGGATAGTATGTCACATACACAAGTAGATATGATGGTGAAGTCTAGAAAAACGTGTTGGTTATTGTACCTTTGGTAGTTAATATATCTTAGATACTAGCTACATATGGCTAATGTTATCATTGCTAAAATTGTCATGCTGCTATAAAGTAAACATTTTTTGTATCTATGGTATTAACCTAAACATATTACTATATCACTGTATTATTCCTAGAACATTAATTGTAAAGAAAGTACCCATATCCTTCTTCTTTTTGTTAGAAGACACAGGCCTATGGCTAGAGATGCTAGTTAGCTAGCTAGCGGTGACCCAAAAGATAGGCTATAAATTATTTTACCATAACCAGTAACGTTAGCAAACACAATTACTCATACTATTTCACAAACTAATTGTAAGATGTTATGTAGATGTTAGATGCTTTTATTCTTTTTGTAAGGAGATAAACTGCTGGCAATGCTAGCTTGTTAGCCTAGCTGTATCCTAAAAGAATTTTTTTTACTATAACCAGTACTATTAGCATTAAAAAAACAAACAAACAGAAAAGACAGTACAATTAGCATAAATAATCTCACACAAGTTAATATTTTGAGGTATTTAATACAAGCATCCATATTTTGTTTATGTTGTATGCTAAAATTGCTTGTACTAGTTTGCCATGAAGCAGATTTTTATTGGCATATTTTAGCACAGCAACTATATGTTTCAGTAGATGCTAGAATAATATATTATCTGTGTGACTGTCACATTCTCTTGACTGCCTCTCATATTAGTCACGGTCCGCTTTGAAAGAGAGTCAAAGAGTTTTTGGCCTCTAACTTCATATCAAACCATTCCCTCTTTGTCACAGTACAGCTCTGCTCTGATGACACGTTGTTGGCAGCTGTACTATTAATATTTTTTTATTGTTTCAGGTCCTTTAATATTACTGTACTGACACCATTGACGCCGTTATCTTTTCGTCTGCTAAATTCCAACCGCAGGACTTTAAATTTCACAGTGTAAAAACTTCGTTTTTTTTAATCCTTTTTTTTAATAACATTTTTGTAAATGAAACTTGCCCCAAAAGATAGCGTAACAGTCAGCCTAACTTTTAAAATGTATTTTACTCTGCTAGTTTATAAGAACAATACACCCAAAGGGCGTATTATTTCAGTGCTGAACTAAAGAATGACGGCAACAACCAGCTGCTCTTATCCCACACACAGGGAGTACAAAACAGCCACTTTACCCAGCTGCATATCTGCCCGCCTGTGTGAAAAGGTTGTTGTTGTTAGTGGGTCTGTTAGACCTTGACCTCAGTATCTCTAAATCCCATCAGACCCTATCTGATCTTCTGCCAGGCACCCAAGAAGATGAGGACCCTCCAGAGGCCCCTGCCCCAAATACACAGTCACACACACACACACACACACAGTTATACACATACATGCTCGTCAGAAAAGAATCTGTTGAGTGCTGAGGGTCATACGTCCACAGAAGCGATGAAGACAGAGTTCTGTGATTCATGCTGTTCATGTCTACACACTCCTCTGTCTTCTTTGCTTCCGTTTTCCCTTCCCCCCTCATCTTCCTTTCCATCTATCACCCTGCCACATAGTACATACAAAACCCTGGCACACTGTAACTCTGTGCTGTTCCTCTGACATGAACTTTGACCCTCAAGTCCCCATCCTGTTCCTGTTTCTATACCAGACGGGAGGACAGGGCATGCTTTGATGGATGAAAGGGCAGCTGGAGAGAGGGATGGATGGATTGCGGGAGGATGAAACATGAAAGACACTGCTTGTTGGGAAACCCCTGCTGGAAATTATGTAGATGAAGTCGAAACAAGAGATGGACTTGATTTGGAGAGAAGGAAGCGAGAGGGGTTAGGCCATCTCCAAGAACTGGGGGGAATGAAAAAAATTTCACAGCTTGTTTCTTTGATCTATCCTGAACGCCTGCAACTATCGTGCTCTCCTCTTTCTCTTGACCCAAATACCTGACTAGACAACATGCACACACATACTGAACATATACTGAAATGTTCGTTTAGTTTTCTTCCCTTTGTCTCTGTGAATTTTAAGGTCGTCTCAAGCTGACTGTCCTGTCTGAGGACAGACTGCAGATGAAATGGAAGGAGGCTGATGGACCCGTTCAGGGCTACAAGGTCCGAGTGAGACCCATCTCAGGTGAGACTTTCCTGGCTTGTGTTGAAGTAAACATTATTTGGCTCATGCCCTTTAATTCCTATTAAGGGAAATGTTAATGCTACAGCATGCAATGATGTTTTAGACAACCGTGAAGGCCCTTTTTTTCTTTTTCAGCATGACAGTGACACTGTGTACACATACTGTAAGATGATAAAGAAGTTGTTTGGGTGAGTTTTGTGACAGTCCACAGATTCAAATTATGTATACAATATTAATAGTACAACAGAGTGCACATCTAAACAGATGCCAAACAGACAATTACGTCAACAAGTCGGAATACTGCCATCATCATGATATGAATTACAATGACTTACAAAGACTTACAAAGATACATAACAGCTACAAGTCTATGCACTACAGGATTTACCCTATCATACTTTATCGACAGGACAATATACGTCAAACAGCAAACAGCCACCCACAAATAGTCTATAAACAAAGTATCAGGCTGTCTTTGAGATTTCACATAAACAACGGTTAAAGTTACTCAGGCTACCGAAGAATACCATAATTCCTCCGTTCAATTAGACCTTAGCAACGCACCCCAAGCTTCCATCCTTAACAAACAGCCATGTATATCGGCTCTTCCAGTCTCTCCACTGCTGGCTGTTCCAATTTAACGGGAGAGAGCAAGAGGGTTAAGGATCATCTTCAGCCAGAGAGGACATTATTTCTTCAGCTTCTTCTTGCGTTGTCACCCCGGCGGGAGGCGTGCCAACAGGGCTTGCAGCAGGTGAATCTGTCGTGCTATTAACGTCATCGCTACACAATTTCTTAGTAAAACCAAAATTAATTAAACTACCTTGTTTTCTTTTTGCCATGGCTATATGATGCTTACTGCAGAATGGATTTCAAGGACTTTGCGCGCAGATTAATGGCCTCCAACGTTTATGTTTTTTCTGCGAATCTTTGAGTTAACATGTAGCCTACTAAACATGAGTTGAATTTGCACCACAGCGGCGCCACGCCTTGATGCTCATGACAAGAATAGCATGTATAGTTATCTTTATTGAAGTTAATTAGGTTTAAATCGCTGTCATGCCAGAATTAATGATATTTTTGCAATTTTACACATAATAATCCACAATGATCACTATTAATATTTTTTTATTGTTTCGGGTCAATGTCAATATTTTTAGAGACCCCCCAAAATTTCACAAATCACGTTTTCTGGGGAGCCCATGTCTTAAGGGGAGCCGAGCTCCCCCTAGCTCCCCCATAGTTTGCACCCTGCATATACCGAAGGATTCTGAGACCGCTTGGGGGCTTCGGGGCTGACCAGATTTGTTCATGAAACAGAACCAGAGACAGTGGACTCAGTGCTTGTTAGCCTGAGGATGCCATTCGTAGCTGTCTGCAGTTTGTCGAGACCTGTTGCTGCAGTTGGGCGGATGGTTTGCTATGTCTTAATACAAACATCCAAACTGTATGTGTTGGATGTTTATTATCTGGAAAAAGCTGCATGGTTTCACAAGTCATCAGTATTATATTGCCTACAACTTGATATTTTTAAAGGATAATGAAGCATGAATTGGTTATAAAGAGAGTCGTGAGTGAGTGAATGAGGGAGTGCAGCCTTGGATTCTCTGGATGCCATCATAAGCAGCTCTGCCTCTGGCTCAATATATTAGCAACAAAAGAAAAGAAGGATGCTTGGTGTCTTATTTACTTTCAAAAGGTACAATAACATTTCATGTTCCGGACATGTTCTGGTTTTGTTGAAACTAGTTAAAAGAATGGTCAAAATACACTGTATTTTTGGGGAAGTCATTGAAATACTTTACTTTTCTTCCATTTATAGAAGAATATCATAAAATGGATTGGCCAAAATCCAATTGTACTCCAATCATAATCCTTTTATATTAGCACATTTCTGAAGTGCAAGCCTTGATTCCCTCTTCACCAGTTCAGAACAACATATAAATGGGGTGTGAAAGTGCCGTTCCTCTCACTGTAATCCAGTCTGCCATAAATGTGTCAGCTCTCTTGCTTCACAGCTGATGGTTTGGATAAGAATATTAACTCATTTTTCTACTGATAAACATTTTATTCTATGTATTTCCTGTGCAATTTCCATCAATAAACAGATTTCTAAAAAATAAAAAAAAGCCTGCATAATACATTATGTCAAGAGAAGCTGCTGAAAAGTATGTATTTTGATGTTTGTATGCATATTTGGCATTGCTACAAGGTTATGGTGAAATGATTGTTCTTAGTTGTCTGAGCTTATTATTTTTCTGTTCCATTAAATATGTCTTGAAAACAGAAAAAAAAGAATGCAACTCTCTCTCCTCACCTCCTCCTTCACATCTGTGACTCTTCCTGCCCCCTGTAACTTCTTCCTCGACATTGTTTTCTCTCTGTCCCCCTCTTATTTCCCATTCCACACTGTGCAGCTAAGCCCAGGCACGTCTAAAAGAGAGACAGAGGGGTGCTTAGAAGAACAATTCAGTTCAACACGAGACTTGAGGTGTAGACTGGGACTAGTGTGCATTATCTGGAGTACTTCAGTGGCTGTTGGAGCAGGATGTCCATCATATCTATAACACTGGAAAATATGAATGTAGCAGAGATTCTTCAAATTAGTACTATTAGAACTAGGTAAGGTCTAATGCTGAAGTTCTAACGCCAGGTAGACCTTCAGCATTTCTGTGGAAACATTTTTACTTTTGTGTTCACTTATTTATTGCAACTTTACCGACTTTTGCAACTTCAACTCTCCGGGAAATCGTTTGCAGAGGCGGATCTGACTCAGACATCCAAGGCCAGTAGACTGTGGACTGGAGAGGGAGGGCCACCAGTACTTTATTACTTATAATGTGGTCATTTCTTTAAAGAAATATTCTGTCTTTACTAAAGAAAGTTGAGACATTTGAAATTGAGAGCAGAAGATAATTAAAGCTGTATTGTATTTTTTTAATTATCATTTAATAAGAACATTTAGACATTCAGGGAACATAATTACAAACATTAAAATGGAACAGTTTAAATGATAAAATGAAAAAAGTATTATGAAAAGCGAATAAAAAACACTCTTTCCAAGTCACTTATAATTAACTGCCTTTCTCCTCTGCTTTGTTACTTGTATGATTGGTCTACTTGTGCTAAAGTGGTTGGTTAGTCACAAGAACAGATTAATCAGCACATGGGAGCGAGGTGTCTGATCTTGTAAACTGGCGCAGCAATGATGGCCTTGAGCTTAATATTGGAAAAACTATGATCATAGACTTTAAGAGATGTGGGAAACTACCTGTTGAAATTGCTGGCAAAAAAATTTGATAATAATAATAATGTCTGATAACCTTACATGGTGAAGCAAAGTTTACAAAACCTTAAAGGCGGGTCATCAGAGATGCTATTTTTTGTGGAAGTTTGAAAAAGTTTGAAGCTATGGTCCAGTTTTACACATCAGGTTTGGAAAGTGTGCAAACTTTATTTATCACAGTTTGGCTTGGTAATTTGGCTACTGCTGCAACTGCATTTGAGGAAATAGTTAAGATGGCATCAAAAATGAATGGCAACTCCCTCCAATCCCGCTTCAGTTTTTAAATTCTGGCCTGCTAAAAGGCTCACAACATCGTTAGAGATGTTTTTCACCCAGCGGCTGCCATCTGAGAGGAGGTATAGACAACTTTGTTTAAAACCTTAACGATTCAAAATAATTACATTCCCTGATATGAGGCTATTTGACTCTGGTTTTCTTTGTAAATATTCATGGTATTTTGGGTAATATAAATATGTTTAGGTTGTTTGATTCTTGAATTGTAAGCCATTGGAGCTTTAAAGGTCCCATATTGTAAAGACAATATGAATTTTCAATGTGTTTTATTTTTTTTTAAAGCAGATTGAGGTGGTATATAAATACTGTGTAAGTATCAAAAACACTGAACCCAAAGAGAAATGCACACAGCCGGGATTCGGAAACTGTGCCTTTAAACGAGCCGCCACAACTTCTGTACGGTTGTGATGTCACAACTACTGTATCCTATATATAGGTAGAAAGTGCCGCTACAGTGCCGTTAAAGACATTCCCCGGCTGCAATGACAGTGCAGAGACTACTAGAATGCAGATGCGGAAGAAACCAATCTGACCAATCAGAGCTGACTGGGCTTTTTTGGGAAGCGGGCCTAAAGAGACAGGCACTAAAACAGAGCATTTTAGAAAAAAAAGTATGAGAAAGATAATGTGCTTTAAAGCATGTAAACATGTTCTACTAGAAACCCAAATTAGATGATTACAGGAATCCTGACTTTCCCTTTAGACTTAATCGTATACAGTACAGAGGCATGTCTTAACCAAAATGCTCGTGTTTTCCAGAGGTGCCACAGCCAGAGCTGATGCTGACCACCACACGGGGCCGGGCGACGGTGGCAGGACTGGACTCCAGTCAGGAATACGCCCTCCAAGTCCTCGTGCTCAATGGGACGACAGAAAGACTTCTGGCAAAGCGACGATTCACCAGTAAGAAACATAGTGAGGTGGAAAGGAGAAATTAGAGAGGTTGGCAGAGAGGTTTGTGCAGTGAGCAGGAGAGCTTGGCAGAGATGTAAATGGACAGGACAAACATGAAGCATTGAAAGAAACAGACGTAGTGTGTGGCGAGATGAAGAGGCATGAGGTAGGTTGTTTGTGTGTGTGTATCAAGCGAGCGTGAACATGACTGCATATCTATATAGGCCATCTTTTATGATATATATAGGATTTTTTTTTAAATCTGCAATCCATGCATTTTGATTCAATTAACTGGAAATCCCAAAACAACCTACAGTTATTTGTGGGGTTGAACAAGGGACATACTTATCCACAGGCATGATGTGATGTACAACACTGACTCGAGATAAAAAAGAACTGCTGTTGACTTTGGTACTGAGAGATAACATTGGCCAGACAGCAAAGTTAGGATGTGATGCATTTTTGTCATTCTTACACTTTCTTGGAGTGTGCAGTGTTTCCTCCAAGGCCCCACCCAATCAGACCATGTGTACACACACACACACACACACACACACACACACACACACACACACACACACACACACACACACACACAGTAAGTGGGTATAAATACTACTCTAGCTGGATTACAGGAAAGTGGGTTTTGTTTGAAGTTGCTGTGTATACTTACTTGGAGTTAAATATTTCTTAGGAAACAAACGGTAGGATGGGGATATTTTGATGAAACGCCACCTGTGTTTGGAGGATTAGGGTCTGCGCAGGAATCGGCATCAAATTGTGCAGACAGGTTATTTCAAGCATCTCTGTCTCTGGCTTCAACACTGTTATTTCCTACGGCAGTGACGGTGAATCCCATCACAGCTCTCTGGCTGTTGATTCCCCCCTGATTTGTGAGCCCCTTTCACTTTTGACCTTTTATTGTTGTTTGTATGACTCTGATTGACACTCTCCGGTGCCTCATATAGGATTGTTTGATACTTGAATGTGGCCTGTGGTTGTTTTGCGAACTGTGCAAGGGACAATAGGTTACTGTGTCGAGTCGAACGTGTGCAGGCAGGTCTGAAAAACATGTTAACTTTGAAATTTGTAACACCGGCTGTCTCTCTGGAATGATGGCAGTCTGGGAATTCCTTCCTGATGCGTCACATTTCCCTTTTGCTTTAACCCCCTCTGGGCCCAGTACTTTTTACTACCTTCCTTGCGAATTCCACCCTTAGTTTGCTATTATTGACCTTCAGGAAAGGTTTTTCCAACAGAATCTGGTGAAGCAGTTAAGTTTTAAAACATACCAAACAGCAAACATGCTGTATCTTCAATTATAGCATGTTCAGTTTTACCTCTTTGATCTCGAATGTAACAGGAGGTAACAGCCATAACAGCAGGAATGGTCCATTTATTGATACATTTCCTGGCAGGTACCTGATCAGATGCCACAATGTGTCTACCCATGGTGATTATGTGTTGTTACTTTGCGACTAATGCAAACACACATGAGGTGATTACTAGTAGTGGAAGAAGTACTCAGATCTACTTAAAACAACTTTTACTTAAGTAAAAGTACAAAAATATCAGTATCAAAATATCATTTTTTAGTAACCAGTAGTAAAAGTACTCATTGTGCAGAGTGATCCATTTCAAAATGTTATATTAAATTATAATTATTGATTCATTAATGTGTAAGCATCACTTTAATGTTACAGCTGATCAAGGTGGGCTTTTAAATACTTTATATACTGCTGGGTAGCTTTTGAATTCCCCCCTTAGAAATGGATACATAATAATAATCATACATCATAATTAGATGTTGTATTATTAATCTGAATCTGCAAAGTAACTTAAGTTATCAAATAAATGTAGTGAAGTAAAAAGTGCAATATATCCTGTCACTTAACCCATATCGCCACCATTAGGTTGACATTTGTGGTTTGTGTGTAAGTGTTTCAACAACTATTTGATGGACTGTCATAAAACAGACATTCATGTTTCCCTCCAGGATGAATTGTTCTAACTTTGGTGTTCCCTTTACTTTTCATCGAGCGCCATCATCAGGTCAAAATTTCTATTTATCGGGCGCCTGGGTAGCTCACCTGGTAGAGCAGGCACCCATATATAGAAGTTTACTCCTCGACGCAGCGGCTGCAGGTTCGACTCTGCCCTGCGGCCCTTTTCTGCAGCTTCAGCTGTCCTATAAAAAATTGTTTTATGAATAAATACCTGTAAAACTAATGTTGTTCCCATCATCCTCATCTGCACTTTGTATTTTTTAGCAAATCTTAGCATGCTAACACACTTAACTAAGATGGTAAACATGGTAAATATTATACCTGCTATCAGCATGTTAGCATTGTCATTGCGAGCATGTTAGCATGATGACGTTAGCATTTAGCTCAAAGCAGTGTTGGCCTATGTACAGACTCACAAAGCCGTGGTCTGGTGTCAGTGTGAAATTTTAATTTTGTACTCTCACTTCAGGCATCCTTGTGCGATGCTTGGGAGAGAGTTTCATCTAAAAAAAAGTCTATAAACTAGGTGACAGGCTTTGTTTTTTAGTCTGGTTATTAGTGTGAATATTGTTTAATATACATTTGAAAATAAATTAGCTATAATAAAAGTGTTGATTTAATCTAGCCATAGCTTCAGTGCACGTCCCGGCCTGTGCAGTAGCCCAGCTTAAACCTATAGCCCGGGTTATAAACATAGACTTAAAGTTATAACAGATTTAGAGGCATTGGTTTGGTTAAATGGTAAAGGTATTCCATTTGCACAAGGAGTTTCATATTTGCTGTATATTGGTGTATCTACAGTTGATTTTGAAACATACATACACATTTTGATGAAGCTACTTTTTAAAAGATTTGAGATCAGATATCCTGCACCACTGGAAGTAATGTTGTTGACTTTAACACAAATGAATATAGGTTACTATATGTGATTCCCTCATGCTGATGCTCTTTCTCTCTTCCAGTGGAGGGTCTGCGAGAAGAGGAAATGATCCGCAGCGGTAGTCGAGAGCAGAGAAAGAAGATGTTGCCAGGCGGATCAGGGTCAGGAGACCTGGACGATGTGACGGAGGTTTTGTTGGGCGTGCCAACAATTCTGTATCCTGACCCCACCACCGCTGCTGCTGCTGCTACTACAGGTAGGGCATACTAGTAGATAAAAAAACACTACATCCACATACACACATATTGGTATAATTACAGTATAATGACTTGGGTACTTGTAGAATCCTTGCAGTTGTTACAAAGTCATGATTTATTCTGCTTTATGCGGCAAAACCTATTGCGCTGCCTGTGGTCATTTTGTATAACAGTATTGATAATACAATCAATAAAAAGACAATCGCACACTAAAAATAACAGCATAAAAACACAGTTACATGTAAAACAAGCAATGATGTAAAAAGCAGTTATATAAATTAGGCACATGAACAAAACAAGAAGGAAAATAGACAAAATCTGGTGGAAACATGTAAAAGCTGTATTATGTGAACAAATAAGTACAAAGTAGTCGGACAAGCGAGTCTATAAAATGGGTTTTAAGGCATGATTTAAAAGCCGAGACAGAGTTGGCTGAGTTGCCAGGACAGCAAAAGCTTGATCACCCTTTGACTTAAACCGGGACTCTGGAGCAGCTGAAAGGTTTAACTTAGCAAATCAAGGCTTTTTGGAACAGTAAGGCATTCAAAGTTCATTGATCTCAGTGTTTCCTTTAGGATTTTTTTTAGCAGTGGGGGCAGGTCCAACTTGTTAGGCAGGTGGTTTGGATCTTTTATGATTCTCTTAGTCTTTTTTCTTGCAGCGCCTGGTGTAAATATCCTTCCCTATCCCTAAGTACAGTATACTGTATTTACACATGCCTACATCAAAGCACTTTGGGACAAATACACACATACACAATAATGACAGCCCAGCAACAGTAGGTTTAACACAGGAAACAAAAGCGGGAACGAGGACAAGGAAGGTGGGCCAGGAGGTTTGTTAGAAGTGTTTGAAGTTTAAAGATGTTACTATGTTTGATAAAACCATAATGTTTGTGTGTTAACAGGGAAATAATGTCTCTCACTTGTCCATTTGATCCTTTGAAGTCAGATGGATCTAATGGATTTCCTGTCACGTACAGCCTCAACTGGTCCCCCTAAACACTCTTTGCTTATCTTACTGTAACCCCACCCATGTGCTCTCTCCTCCAGAGACCCCAGCAATAGAACCCCCCTCCCAGCTCCCTGATGAGTCCCCAGAGAAAACCACCAAAGAAAAGAGGAAGAGGAAGAAAGAGAAAGAGCGGGATCGTTCTAAAGTGGAGAATAAGGAGGAGCAGGGGACGACACAGGGCAAAGCGGCCGAGGAGAAACCCCAGAAGACACCGTTCCCTACCCAACCGGTTACAGGTAACCTCTTGTCCCCAGTGTTAGGAAACATTACATACAACTGATCTTTTGGTGACATTTGTTGTTTTAATGAACTAAAACATGATGAACCGATTAGAACTAATCCCTTTAAGCAGGAAGTTTAGCAGGTTATCTTAAAAACTGTCTGGCCACCATCATCTTTGGCTCTTCTTGTGGGTTAAGGAACAAGAGGCTTAAGAGCAGTAAGTGTTGGTTTGAAATGTGATGACAGTGTTTACACAAGGGAGGGACAGGTAAAGGTAAGGATAATGACAGGCCATCTGGTTCGGCTGCAGGGCACATGTGTCCTCTCTCTCCTCACCTACACCTACTTTTTGTCTTGCTTGAATGCCATCTGTTTCCTGATTTAAAACTATGCATTTACCCATTGTACTAATATAGTACAAATGCACTATAATAATATACTATAATATATGTAATATACAAAAACACTATAAAGTGTCCGTCCACCGTGAGCCTCCAGAACGTCTTCAGTGCTCTTTGGCATAGATTCAACAAGTCTCTACAACTGATCTGATCAGATCAAGACTATTTGCCTCATGCTTCCTTTTATCAAGGTATGTCTCCAAGGAAACCATTTGAGTGTGACAGCGATGCAGCAGCCGACATCATGTTGTTGGTGGACGGCTCCTGGAGCATTGGACGCACCAACTTCAGACGGGTCCGAGACTTCTTGGAGGGCCTGATGACACCCTTTCACATTGGGCCGGACCACATTCAGATCGGTGAGGATCAGCGTGTGGTAGTGAAGCCATGTCTCTTTCCTTCTGTGGGTTGTATTCATAAAGACACAGTGCCACACAGTGGGTTTCCTATAGTATGTAATCATTATAACCTTTCAGCATATTGTAATTTAAGTGGACTGAAAGAAAACTAGACATCTTCTTTACCTCCTCTTGACTCTTGACTTGTTTTCAGACTGTATGTAAGTATTGGGTTTGTAGTGCATTACAAACGCTATTATTCTGAAATTTGTATTGCTTAGCCACAGCTAAATTTAACCGGTAACCAACTGAGCCCTCAGCTCCTTTCAGCTAATTCACAGCTCACTCACTCAACGCCTTTTTAGTACACTTCAAATCATTTCAGTGCTTATACGGTATTTCAACTCTTGTCAGGCTGACACTTTCTATACAATTTTAGTACTTATGTTTACTGCCATTTCAACTCCTTCCACTTCCACTTTAACAAATGTTTTTGCATTTACTCCTTTAGCTGCTCTTTCATTCACAGCTTTTACAGCAATGCATTTCAGCACGTTCGCCATGTTTGGTAAAAAAGAATATTCCCAAGTCTCATGTCATTTTTCTCAACCTTTGTTGTATAGGTTGTTATAGAGCGTTGTTAATAGTTAAAGAAATAATCTGCATCGTTTGCTTGTAAATAAAAGCTGATTTTGCTACTCGAAGAAGGTGCTATAATACATCCAATTTTAAGTCTGCCAAAGCTTTTACAGATGTTGTCTAAGCTTTTGGGTTTTAAACGGCTCTGTAGTAGCAACAAATGAAGACAAAAAACAAACAAAAATTGAGCCTTAAAAAAATAAAAAATAAAAATAATAAAATGTTGTTTAATGATGTGTTATTGTCCCAGGTCTGACCCAGTACAGTGGAGACCCCCGCACAGAGTGGCAGCTCAACAACTTTACGACTAAGGACCAGCTGTTGGAGGCCGTAAGGAATTTCAGATATAAGGGAGGAAACACTTTTACAGGTAAACACATCACAGTTTGCAGCTTCAGTACTGTTAGGGTTTATGTGTTTGAGACCAAACATCTGTCTTCAGAATATAAGCGCATAATAATACGTACACATATGTACCGTATGTCTGTCAATGTGTAACCATGCATCCATCTCCCAGGCCAGGCGCTGCTCCATGTCATGGAGGACAACATGAGGGCTGAGGCAGGCGCGAGGTCGGCCACACCATTTTTCCTGGTCTTGTTGACCGATGGGAAATCTCAGGATGACGCCATTGCTGCGGCAAACCGGCTGAAGAATGCCGGCGTGGAGATCATCGCTGTAGGTAAGACTGAAAAGAAAAGAGGTGAAGGCAGGTTTTTTTTGGTGTTTTCTTTAATCCAGTCACATCCAGCCCATGCATTTCTGTGCACCATGGGACTGTAAGCAATCTTGACTTTGACTTGAGAGAAGTGTAACCAATTAAAGTCTGATGTGGTCTTATTATTGTTATGCAATACAGTTTCTGTTATGTTCTCATTGTAAGGCGCTCCGAGGCCTTTTGTTCTAATCTTTAAATGCTTTATGTGCAAAGTGGTTTGAGCCATTTTATGACTTTGTATTAATCAGGTGTAAAGAATGCTGATGAGGCTGAGTTGAGACAAGTGGCGTCGGAGCCGGTGGATCTGAACGTCTACAATGTGAATGACTTCCCTCTGCTCAGCAAACTAGTGGCCCGACTGGTCCACATTCTGTGTGGGAGGATAGAGGACCGTGGCATCTCAAAAAGTAACCTATCTATCTGTCTACCTTTCTGCCCCTAACTTTCAGTCTATCGTCTTTCCTTGCCAACTCGTCAGACAGTATTTGAACGCAAACTTATATTTTTTTCATGGCATCAAGTTTTTCAAAGTATGAATATCTTGTTAGGGTCTAGTATGCTAATTCCTTGCTGCTGTGTCCCCAGGAATGGAGCCTGGGCCCACAGCAGACCCAGCCCTCTCCTACCCCAGTCCTACTGATCTCCGGTTCTCTGATCTGGGCTCCAGAGAAGTAAAGCTTCACTGGACCAATCCTTCTAAGCCAGTCCAACAGTACAGAGTGGTCTACCACAGCGCCGAGGGTCAGAGTCCACAGGAGGTCAGGATTACCTCACATGAAATATTACCACATCAGGTTTGAGACCTAAGCACAGTTCTATAAGAAAAATAAGACTGTCACCATGAAGGATGGCACATTCCAGCAGCCACCACATTGTTTTTTACATCATAATCCAAGTCTGGGAGAAATGTGCTTGATTGCAACAGGAAAAACACTGTTCTTGCTAAAGCTGTCAGAGAGAGGACAAAAGGACCGAAACAAAGTGTTATTGTTGAAAATTGTGGGGTACTGTGTGGGATGAGAATAAAAAGTCCCATAAAAAGTAAAACATAATTTTAAAGAATATTATAATGTCAAAATAAATTTGTGCATGTCTTTGTCTGATTTTAAGTGATGCTCTGTCTCTAGGTGGTATTGGCCGGCTCAGAGTCCACTGTGCTGCTGGAAGGCCTCTCCTCTCAGACACTGTACCACGTGTCCATCTTCCCTGTGTATGAAGACAATGTTGGCCTGGCACTCAGAGGAACTGTCACTACATGTAAGACTGGCATCACTGCTAAATATTATATTTGAAGGAATTCATTTGTTTGTTCATGAGTCCCACGTGTCAGTGTATCAGTTATACTTGGCTTTTCCTGGCGTTTCTTTTCTGTCTGTGGATTGCTACAAGGGGGGGATGGAATTAGGACCGAAAGTTCTATTTACCATATTTCTATCAACCACAAAAAGCAAGAAGGCTAAGAAACCGTGTCTGTCTGTATGTCTGTCTATGTCTGTCTATTAATCTCCTCTACTCCGTTTGAGTACCATGGACAGCGCCACAGTTACTTTCGTACCCCCGTGCAGAAATCATATGCCAAAATATTTAGAACCAGCACGACCCCCTGGAGGAAATTTCATCACATTTTGTCACTTGCATCCACATGCGCTCCTGATTAGAAAGCTTGTCTGTGACTCAGCAGGGCACAGATCCAGATTGTGCCTATTAATATATTTGTATGGTTTAGCACAATGTATTGATGGCAGCAGGGCTTGACACTGAAGCTCTGCTTCCATCAATCCCTCATTCACTGTGACTATGTGGTACTAAAAAAGTCAAACTTTACTAATATTAATTTTTTTCCCTCTAAAACTCCTCCATGGATTCTTCGAGAGAAATTAATGCATTTCACTCTGTTCTTTGCATTTCCAAAATTACACTTAAGAAGGCCCAATGAGAGCACACCAAGTCCAAGTAAAATGAGGTGGAATATTTTCTTATATTTAGCAAAGATATGCAGTGCCTTTACTGCTGACTTGTTACCGTTACTATTCTGTGGGTGACTAATCTACCAGCAAACTGAATACACTTTCATCACTAAATGACAGAATGTACTCAACATGCCCATCACCAGTTTAAAGGCCTGTTTGTAACCACTTCTGACATCTCTCTACTCTCCTCATCCTTTAATTTTCTCTTTCTTTCTCTGTGTCTTCCTATCTCCTTTACTCAGTGCCCCTGGCCATGCCTGCCAACCTGGAGGTGACTCCTGCCTCTTTCAGCACGCTGCGAGTGAGTTGGGGTGCTGCGCCCGGTGCAACACAGTACATGGTCCTGTACTCAGCACTCAACCACGGAGAGCCTGATGACGCCAAGGAGGTGAGGGCTCTTTTATCTCTGTGTAGTGTGTGACGTGTGTGTGTGTGTGTGTGTGTGTGTGTGTGTGTGTGTGTGTGTGTGTGTGTGTGTGTGTGTGTGTGTGTGTGTGTGTGTGTGTGTGTGTGTGTGTGTGTGTGTGTGTGTGTGTGTGTGTGTGTGTGTGTGTGTGTGTGTGTGTGTGTGTGTGTGTGTGAAAGGCACATATTGTGCTATTACACAGATGTGATTTATAAAACCAGGGAAAAGAATACAAGCCAGCAATAATAAGGAGACAGAAAAGGGCATCTACAACGAGTAGGCAGGTAAGAGAAAACATAATGTACAAGGCAAATGCCCTGCTCACATAATTATTATTTTCAGGACAAAGTGTTACTGTATTACTGTAATATTAACTACCACTTTGCACCACATTAGAGAGCCCTAATGGCAACTTTGAAATGATTTTCAGATTTTCACACATAACCACTGTAAATACCTGTTTATAGCCTAGATATGTTGTTGTTCACTTATATTAAGAAAATGTAAAAGGAAAGAATACTTGCATATTGCTGTTGTGTTATTTCTTTTCTTTTTTTGATGTGGACAAAATTTCAATCACAAATGGCGTTCAACAGGTAGAGGTGAAAACAAGAACACACCTGTATTTATACATTTATGGTGAAACGTCACATCATTATCTCCAAATAAATTTTAGTTAAATACTGTACGTTCAGGGACAATACGTTAGTCCAGTGTTTATCTGTTAAGGGTGACCACATCATTCTTCACTTGAAAATTACATCAAACAAGTAAAATGAATTGCAATGCTTGTTGTTTTTTTATAAACTAAATTATATAACGGTTTTCAAAAATAAAATCTATAGGCTATATAGTGATAGAGTATTCCCCTCAATTCCTCTTTCCTCACATCACGTTCTTGCATCGTCCCATCTTAGATGCAAGGAAAGAACCAACATATTCAAAAATAAAGATGCCTTCTGTACTTCTTTAATCCTTTTGTATGTAAGCACTCCTCTCAAAATACTCATATTATGATGTCATTTTACAGTAAAACTGGTACCAGGTTGATTACTGTTCCACTGACCACTAATGTGGGCAGAGACAGTCCTAATATTAACAAAGTGCTAACTCCACATTTGCGTTTTGTTTGTGTATTGCTACAGGAGAAATTCAGTGCAGACCAGACCGTGGTGGAGCTGGCAGGGTTACTGCCGGCAACCGACTACTCTGTGACTCTCTATGCCCTGTATGATGAGGATCCCAGTGACCCTGTCACTGCTGTTGCCACCACATGTAAGACATTCCCCAAATCTTTTCTCATCCCTTATTTTTCACATCCCTTTCTCTATCCCCTTTACTTCCTGCTTTCTTATTTCCCGCTTTGTCATGTTTCTATCTGTTTATATTTTTTCATCTCACTCCACATATTTCTGAGATTCCCTTTTTCTACTATTGTTCCTTCTATTCATTTCTTACAGTTTATCCTCCTTACTCACCATTCCCTCTTCCTACTCTATTATTAAAATCTCAAGCACCGGAACTTTACTGTGGCACTGATAGAATAAATCACTCCAGTGCAAGCATCATCTGCCTTTCATCTCTCCCCACAGTCCCTCTCCCACAGCCGATGAGTGTTCAGTTCCCGGTGGTCACCCACAGTATGCTGAGGGTAAGCTGGGTGCCTGGAGCCGTGGACGTCCCCAGCCACAGAATCACCTACAGTACCAACCACGGCAGTGACGTCAAGCAGGTAACTATACTAAATTATTTTGGGAAAGTCTTATGTGGCTTTGAATAAGAGAAATAATTACAGTTATGCTTCAGTAGTCTTTCATATTGGCCAGTTGCAGTGCAGGGAAACACAAACCCTTGCAGGCTGTAACATCCATAATAATTAGCTAGACTGTTTTTCATGCATCCCTTTTCAAAGTGCTTTCTAAATTAAGAAGAAGAAATAAGAAAAGACCAAAAATGAAAAGGCAACATATATTACAGAGATAAACTAAACTTAAGTTAAAGTTAACTAAACTAAAATATTTGTCATGTCTGCTCCATAGGAAGAAATCAACAGAAGAAATCCTCGCTCACCCGCCAGCAAAAGTCCTTAGACTGACTGATGCGATTGCGTCTCCGTCGTTTTATTCAGTGTGTTTAAATAACAAATGGCAATAGCATTAGCCTACCTTCTTACATTCTGAAGGTCAGAAGTCCATATCAAGTCTTATTGTTTCTGAAGGATAATAATAACAATCCACAAGGAGGTTGAAATATCCAATCATTTGGGCTTAGAATTTATAATTAGTTTCTGTGATCACCCATTTGAGTCAAAGTTGTTCACCTGAAACGACTCACCACCAGTAAACCAATACTAGTGCCAAGGACTGGACCTAGGTCCAACTTTTTTTGTTTGTACCGTCAATAAGATGCTGCAGCCACAGTGTCAGTCATTCAAATAAAATCTCTTTCCAGGTGGAGGTAACAGGACTGAACTCTGTGGTGGTGGAGAACCTCTCCTCTCTGTCTAGATATCTGGTTTCAGTCCAGTCTCACTACCCACAAGGCCTGTCTGCAGCACTGACCAGTAACGTCACCACACGTAAGACACACACCCAAGTATTTTGTGCTCGAAGGCATGATGTTATTTTTCCTTTGATTTGTCAAAGCTGTTGTCTTGTGTAACAGCACAGCACCAGAGGGAAGAACACTGAATTAAATATGAATGAAAAAAGATTAAATCATGCTAAAGTCTCTTTTTTTCTTTCCGACACATTTTCTTTGTCTCCCAGTGAAGGTGCCGTCCCCATCGGACCTCAGGGTGACTAATTTCTCAGGCAGTGATATCACCATTCGCTGGGAGGCGGCAGCTGATGATGTCGTCTCCTACCTCATCAAGTGGATCTCCCTCAGTGGAGGAGACCTGAGACAGGTGGGGATGGATTAACGGAAGGGTGGAGTGTATAATGTGTTATAATGATTAATTAATATATGAATATAACGTTGCTCTGTTGGTTTTAGCTGAGGGTGAGTGGTGAGAGTGAAGGGGCGATCCTGGAGGGGGTGGAGGACGATAAGGAATACCAGATCTCTTTGTCTGCACTTTATCGAGATGGAGCTCAGAGTGAAGCTGTTGCCACACGCTATAGCACATGTGAGTCACACACACTGATTTACACACCACACGCTAATAAGTAAAATACTACCAGCAGCACTGGAGAGTCACTAAAAATGAACTTGCAATGTTTGGTGGGTCCTCTAGTGAATGGTTAAAGATGAATGCCCAGGTTTGGAATTTATAAAAAGAGAAGTGCTATATGAGCATTGATAATCTCCATGGCTGAAAAGACAAAGTAAAGAGCACCACCTACACAACCTGTTAAGATAAAATCCTGGTACTGAATACAGTGCCCAGTCCTGTGTTGAATATTGCAGTATTAGTTTAGATCAGTTTATTAGTTTATAATGTTGTGGACAGTCCCCTTTAATTATCTCTACAGTAAAAGTGAGCAGTTTTAGCCTCTACGGCTAATTTCCAGCTGTAGTCCCCGGACAGTTGTCAAAAGGCATCCTATATTATTTATGTGACATATTAAGCCCGCAGTCCACTTTGAATCCTGACCATAGCTTGCAAATAATCTGGTCCCTGTTCCATAAGCACCTTGGTGGCAAAAAAACTCAAGCAATTAAATTTTCTTTTATCATCGTTAGGTGGATTGTGGACTTTCCCACAGTGTTGTGTCCTGTCCCCACTTCTACAACGAGAGTACCAAGTATTACTCATAATGTAAAATGTTATATATAATATATATATATAAATATATTATATATATATATATATATATATATATATATATATATATATATATATATATATATATATATATATGTGTGTGTGTGTGTGTGTGTGTGTGTGTGTGTATATATATATATATATATATATATATATATATATATATATATATATATATATATATATATATATATATATATATACACAGTGGCACTCATATGTTTATGAACTCATGCTAAAGTTCATGTTAAAGTTGACTAAAATGAGGAATAAAAAAGATCATCTTTTGGAAATTGATTTTATTGCCTTAATTAAAAAAATAAGGAAAAATCCAAACTTTAAGGACACCAATTTTCTGGTTTTATTTCAGTTAGCCTAATAGCTGGTTTTATTTTTTATTTTATTTTTTTTATTTAACCTTTATTTAAAACGCGTTGAGATTAAAAATCTCTTTTTCAAGAGTGTCCTGGCCAAGGCAGGCAGCAGTTCAGCCACACATGCATGCCAATACAAAATAAACAAAAACACTAAGAACATAAAACAACTAAAACAGCAAATCCCTCAGAGTCAACCAGAATACTAAACACATCAGATAAAACATCTTCAGCCAGATGTCATTCCATCCAAGTCAAACAACATCCTCTTAAAAGCCACCAATGAGACCAGTTTAGTAAGTTTCATGGATTTCTGTAACTTTTTCCAGGCTAAGGGAGCAACAAACTTAAATGCCTTTTTCCCCAGCTCAGTTCTAACCTTTGGAACAGACAGATTTGCGTTGAGCGATGATTTTATGGAAAGTACCCCATGCCATTCTCTAGGTATGGTGAAGGGCATGTGATGATGTGGGGCTGTTTTAATTCAAAAGGCCAAGGGAACTTTATCAGTATCCTGGATCCATGAAATAACTGGCCTTTCAAAATAAAAATCTGCCTATGGGATCTATGGGAATTTAACATAGGGGTGTACTTACTTATGCCCCCTGTATTTTAAGGAAGAACATTTATTTACGATACATTATTCATTCACAAAGACAATTGGTGTCCTTAAAGGTTGGATTTTTCCTCATTTTTTTAATTAAGGCATTAAGATCAATTTCCAATTTCCGATTTTTTTTAATTCCTCTTTTTAGTTAACTTTAGCATAGGTTCATAAACTAATGAGTGCTACTGTATATATAGATATATATACAGTATATACATTAACTTGTAAGCAGCATTTTAATGATGTCAAATGGTTTGACAGGTAGAATTTTAGGCCAATTGTCTCCTCATTAGGGCAATATTTCTCAGCTCTCATCAAAAAAAGGTTTCCTTGTAATGAGTCTAAATATCTCTGCTTTTGTCCCTGCAGTGTCTGGTGGAGGCCCATCCAGCATATCGGTCTCCGAGGAGACAGCAGTCAGCTTGGTGGTCACCTGGGTGCCTCCCAACGCTCATGTCCTCCAGTATCGTGTGTCTTACACCGCACTGACTGCAGCTGAAACCCAGGACAGCACTGTGAGTGGGCTGTAATCGTCACCTCTTCAGCTGCTTTGTCCTTCATCCTGCTGGACAGTAAACCATAGTGCTTCTCAGGGTTCACAGAGTATTCCACAAACTGCAAATTAGCTCCATCACGTGTCGACACATGGACGTTTCACTTGAAAGCTTGACTCTGAAAGGTGCGTTTGTTGTCCACAGGTGGTGGTTCCAGGTGGTGAAAAGCGGGTGGTGCTCGAGTCTTTACAGCCTGATACACGTTACAGCATCCTGGTCACCGCCGAGTACCGCAACAGAGAAGGAGGCAGCGGTTCAGCTCAGGGCAAAACCAGTGAGTCAAACATACTGAAAAACTAGACTAAATTTGAACCTGTGGCAAGTCACTTTTTGTGTTCCCTTAGTAGACAGTGGGAAAACAGAGTCTTCATACAGTACATCTAGTGTAAATACACTGATGTGACATATAAATAAAAAACAACATATAAATTGCTTCAGTAAATATTTAGATGCATGTATTCCACTCAAGAACAAACAAAAAGAAACCTCCAACACTAGGATTCTGTTAATGTTATTATTAATACTGGTGCAGTGCCCGTTGAAAATGTGCCTGTTTGGAATGGCCGATTGCCGGGCCTGTGGTATTGCTGCTTGTAGAATTCTTCAAAACCAAATTGTACCCAGAAATTACTTACAGAAGGACCCCAAACCACTTAATGTGCAACTCCACTGTATAGCCTACTACTGACAGTGTAGGCTAAGTCTACATCAGAGGAAGACATTGTACTACTATATTTACCTGACAGAGAACGCTGCAGATTCAGAATGTAATCACAAAATATCACAATAACAATGTGGAGTAATCAGACACTAGCCTCATGGACTCATGGCAGTTCGCTACCCACCCGGCCGTTATGAGAGCTAATCAGCACATATTTGCGTTAATCAACCACCAGAACCGGACCGTGTGAGTGTGTGTGTGTGTGTGTGTGCGTGCGCACACAGAGAGAGAGAGAGAGAGAGAGAGAGAGAGAGAGATGGTGTTGTCTCGTGTCGTATGATCGTTAACGAATTTAACATTTAACATTTCAGCAGAGGTGTTCATTTCCATACAGGTTTAGTGGCTTGACTGTTAACGGTGAAGTATGGATTTGATTCGCGGTGTATTTTGTAGGGGTGGGAATCACCAGAGGTACCACGATACGATATTATCACGATACTTAGGTCACGATACGATATTATTGCGATTTTAAACATATTGCGATATTCTGCAATATATTGCAATTTATTACCTTTTTTCCAACTTCATTATTATGTCCCCAAAGGAAAACTTTGTCAACATCTGTTTGTTCATCTCACATGAATTTTATTGCTGTAAAATGTGACTGTCAAGCTGACTAACTAACCAGCACTTTAATGAATATGTTATAAATGTTGTATACACCTGGCAAACTGACCTGTTTGCATTTTTAATTAAGGTGGACTAGACTGTAATACCAACAGGTATGCACTGCTGTGCTACTACAGGTATTTTTACAATTAAAATGAGTACAAAAACGGTAGCGACGGAGTCACGTACCTTGGTTCCGTTTTTTAGCAAGTGACAAAATCCTTCATTTTCCACAACGTTGTATGGATGCAGGTCTTTGCACATGAAGTAGGCGATGGCTTGAGTTATTTTCTTAGCTCGCTCTGAATTGGGAGGTAGCTTTGTCAAGCTAAGTGTGTCCAGTGTTGGTTGGTTTTTCGGCGGAGCTGGTTTAGCATTAGCTTTACCGTCCTCGGCTAACGCTAACTCTGGATGGTGGCGTGTGAGATGAGCCCTCATGTTTGTGGTATTCCCTGAGTATTTTATTTGCATACGACACTCCTTGCAAATCCCATGTCTCATGTCCATCTCAGTTGTCCCCTCGTTAAAAAATCCGAAAAAAGTCCAAACACTTGATTTAAACGCAGATGGTGCATTTCTGATTTCTTTCTCTGACGCTGCCATGTTTATTTTATCTACATCCTCCTGCACGCTGACAGTCACCCCGCTGACCTCACCAGAAAACAAACAGCGCCATCTGGTGGACTGAATAAGCTATTGATTTTATTATTATACTACCAAAAAGTTAAATTCTGATGTGCAATTTAAATAATAAAAGATCGATACTTGGCGCCTGTGTATCGATACAGTATTGTCACGAGAAATATCGCGATACTATGCTGTATCGATTTTTTCCCCCACCCCTAGAATTTTGGCGACGGTAATGTTATTAGTGTTGTAAGTAAGCAGTAGACTTAATTAACCCGACCCAGGGTGAGTCTGATGAAAGCCCGGTTCAACTCTGAGATTTTCTTGCATTGCACAGCGCTGTGAAGAAATATTCTCTGAGATTACGTTATAGCAGGAAAAGAGTGTATGTCACATTTTAGCTGCCAAAGCTTCGCTGCTCTCGGTCTCTGGTCCTCAGGGTGAGAGGGGGAGTGGCCAGCGGCTAGAGCAGCAAAAGCCAATGTGTGCTTTTGTCTTTTACCTATATATTTAACAATCTATTTTGCATTTCTACTCAAAACAACGTCGAACTTGGCACTGCACTTAATTGTGCCCTTAGGAAGACACCTGTCAAGTTTGAAATCCATCGGACTAACGGTTCAAGAGATAGGCGCATAACACACACACACACACACACACACACACACACACACACACACACACACACACACTGACAGACAGACAGACGTTCCTGCAATTTATAGACAATGCTACGGTCTATAAGATGAAAACTGCTTGAGGCAAGTAGCGGCTACTAACATAACACACCCAAATCTTAGACTGAACTGTTGGTGGGCGAGTTGTCCTTTAGAGGCCTGCTATTGACTGATTCAAAGCTTGAAGGAGGGCATTGTGGAAAGGCATACTTTTAGTCCTTTAGACCTTCATTTTTTTGTTTAAACAAATCTCCTCAGTACTACTTTTTAATATAATTCTTTCTTACTCATAAGTCAAAGTTTCGCACCATTCTTAAGAACATTTCTTAGAGGTTTCATACATACCGGCCGCCGTGGTGAATATCCTAACTCAAACATGAAATTAGGTTGTTCACCTCTGGCTGTTCTGTATGCCTTTCTGTTTGTCAGCCTTCCATTTTACCTATCTGTCCGTCTCTCTCTCTCTCTCTCTCTCTCTCCCTCCAGCCAGTCTGCGAGTAAGCAGCGTGAGTGTGGTCAGGTCAGACCACTCCAGTATCTGTGTGTCTTGGAGACCCGTGTCTACTGTCGATGGATATCGTATTGTCATCCAGTCCGTCAAAGGTAATTGTAAAATCTATAGTAACTGACAAACTTTGAGTACATAAAGGTGTCTCAGAAGCCACATTAACCACTGTTGATTTACCCATTGGTGTGTAAATGTCTATGTGTGCCTTGTGTGTAGACAAGCAAACAAAGGAAGAAACTGTCGACGAGTCCAGCAGCAGTCACTGTTTCCCTGATCTGGAACCAGAGACTCTGTATCGCATCAGTGTGCACTCGCTGCTCAGCTCAGCAGAGGGTGCTGCTGTCTCCATTCTCCATCCAACAGGTCTGACCTGATCACAGTTACTCCCACAGTATGTTAGACAGTTTTTTTGTGATTGTTGCGGGCAAAAATCCTTGATTATGCGGCATGTTTCCTTAAAAAATGCGATGGAATATGCAGGATATTTATGCAGTTTTATGCGATGAAATTGCGTGAACTTGCAAAAATTGCGGGAACTTGCAAAAACTGCGTTTTGATGAAAAAGAGAAAAAAAGTGATTCCCCCAACACCCTGCTTTTCGATGATGTTCACGTCGCGTAATTACGTCACTTCATAACATTCCCATGGCAACAGGGGGAAATGGCTGCTCTTGTGTGAAGTAAACGCAACATTTTTCTACTTTCTGCTAAGATATATGTGACTTTTTTGCAACGTAAATGCGGGGATTATGAAATCATGCAAGCTCTGCATATTTTGCGAGGAAATCGGCAATTTATGCGGCGAAAGTGAGGCGTATTTGAAAAAATGTGGCCCCCGCATAAATATGTGGACTTTGGCTGATTATTCATTGAATTATGCGATCACATAATCGCGTTTTTCTGGAGGGACTGGTTAGATGTTGAAGTTGGCTTACCACAAAGTCCAACATCTGCATACTATAAATTCCCTTTTAAAATAAATAAACATAAAATGCAGGAATACATTATTTCTACGCTGCTTCTCTATGAAATATAATCAAATCACTTCATAGTTGGGAAAGTAATTGTAAGTATAGATTGATACATACAGTACATGACAAAAAACGTAATGTTTTTGTTGTTTATTCAATGTGTCATGACTTTTACAGCCACGGCTCCTGCCAGAATTCCCATCCATCCCCGGATGTACCCTATCCATAACGAAGGTGACTCTTGATCATATTGCAATTATATTCTCCTGTAGAAATATATCTGTTTAGCACATTTTTATTATTTCTTGGGAATGTCATTTTAGTTCAAACTGAGCAGATGTGTTATATTCTTGATTCCACAAATTCCCAAGGGGTCCTTAAATGACTGCAGCAGGTCCCCAGAAAACTGAGGACTACTTGAGTTTTTATATTTCTTTCATCCTTTATTAATGCAATGAAAAAGTGTAACAATGTGAATCAACATTAGGGGATAAATAAGCAATAATGCATTTCACTCTTGGGCAACAATGTTTTTTTTTATAATTAGTTTCCCACTCCTTAACTTTTAAGATTATCCTGGAAAAAAACTTTTTACCTGTTCTTAAGTCATAAACACAGGGCAAAAAACAAATAAGATAAGATCACCAGAATTTTTTTTTTCTTACTTGCCTCTCAGGGGTTCCATATTTTTTTCTTGACTGAAAAAGCTGGAAAAAAAATCCATCTGCCTTGCTCATAATGATTCAACACTGCCCTGTTGTGTTGCAGTCTGCCCTGAAGTCACCATCAGAAACAGCATTGTTAAAGGTAAGACAAGCTGTCCTCACACAAAACTGCAAACTAAAAGGCTCATTTTGAATAACTGAAACATCACCTCATTTTATCTTTGTCATATGGTTGTCGTTTCAGGATTTGACATGATGGAAGCCTTTGGTCTGACCAAGAATGCTCACTCGTCTGTGGAGGGCGTGGCAGCCGAGCCTTTTGTCTTCAACACTCTCCCCACCTTTACTCTGTACAGAGATGTCCAACTGACACAGAGCACCAAGTGAGATCATCTCTTTTACTGCTTTTAATTAGCCTTCTGCTTCTTTTGTTCTTTTTGCTTGTATTATATACCGATATCCATAAATGCAGCCCCAGAAAGAGAAAATAGAAAAATGTATATATTGTTATTTATATATATATAATTACTTGCATTCCATGTAGCCATATAGCTGGTAATAAGGACTGCAGTAGTCTTGAATAAAGAACTTGAAAGCACTACTTGAGTAAAAGTACAAGTGTCTTTGGTAGAAGTTAAAGGTCCCATGACATGCTGCTTTTTGGATGCTTTTATATAGGCCTTAGTGGTCCCCTAATACTGTATCTGAAGTCTCTTTCCCAAAATTCAGCCTTGGTGCAGAATTACAGCCACTAGATTTCTGTGTCTGTAGGTTTAAATGCTATTGAGGAGGAGAAGTGGGGGGGGGCAAGGTGGAGGGTGGGGGTGTGGCCTTGACCAACTGCCATGCTTCGCTTGTTTGAAAGCCATGATGTCTCTCTCTTTCTCATGGGTGGGCTAAATTCTCTGGGTAGGCAAAGCAGAGAAAGGGGAGGTAACCTTGCTCCTTATAACCTCATAAGGAGAAGATTCCAGATCGGCCCATCTGAGCTTTCATTTTCTCAAAGGCAGAGCAGGATACCCAGGGCTCGGTTTACACCTATCGCCATTTCTAGCCACTGGGGGACCATAGGCAGGCTGGGGGAACTCATATTAATGTTTAAAACCTCATACATTTTCAAGCCATAGGACCTTTAAAGTCACCTTTAGAATACTACTTGAGTAAAAGTCTTAAAGGAACACGCCGACTTATTGGGAATTTAGCTTATTCACCGTAACCCCCAGAGATAGACAAGTCGATACATACCCTTCTCATCTCCTTGCGTGCTGTAATGCTGTCTGACGGCTCCAGCAGCATCAGGCCAGCACAGAACATGCAGGTGAATGGTTCCAGCAATCCTACTGCTCCGAATAAGTGACAAATAACGCCAACATGTTCCTATTTACATGTTGTGATTTATAGAGTCACAGCGTGTACAAAAAATAACGTAACATGAGACACAGCCGTCTTCTAACTGTAAACAAACCGGGAACTATATTCTCAGGCGGAAGAATATAGTACTTGGGCGGAGTGATATGCTCGCAGCAAGCTTGTCTGAGAATATAGTTCCCGGTTTGTTTACTGTTGACAGTCTGGCTTTGGATTTCCGGAGAAAACAAACCCACGTGACGCGTTCGTCCAATCGGCTGCCGGTTTTCATTTTTTGGGCAACAACACAGACTAGCGCCGACCGGTTGCTATTGAGACGTATTACGTTTCTCAAGTCGGTGTCGCCTCAGTGTGTTCCGAGGCAGTTTTTTGTGCCTCGGGGGACCCAACTGATTATTTCAACTGGCTTTTCTGCCGAGGGTCGGCCTTCTGGTTGGTGTGTACCGGCTTTTAGTTGTAAAGAGTGTTTTTAGGATTCATTCAAAAGGAATGGAGCAGGTCCCCTTTACCTTCATTTACCTCTGTCCTTCCAGGTTCATCCACCCTGCAGGTTTCTCTCCAGAACACACCATCAGCATCACCTTCCGCGTGTTGCAGGAAACACCCAGGGAGCCCTTCGCCCTCTGGCAGCTCACTGACAATGACTTCCAGCCCAAGATGGGAGTGGTGCTTGACCGTGAGTTACATTTCTGCATCTCTCCATCTCCCAAGCAACTTCGTTACCCCGTCTCCTAGTCATCAGGGCCTGTACATACTGGACCAACTCTCGTGATGAGTTTAGAGGAGCAAAATTAACATCAACTCTGAAGTCACATTTTAACATCTTCTTAGAGATTTTTTATGTGTTTTGAGTATGGTTTATGCCTTTATTTAGAGCTTAAACAATTAATTATTCAATTCAATTCAATTTTTTATTTATAGTATCAAATCATAACAAGAGTTATCTCGAGACACTTTACAGATAGAGTAGGTCTAGACCACACTCTATAATTTACAAAGCCCCAACAATTCCAACAATTACAGTAATTCCCTCAAGAGCAAGCAGTGCGACAGTGGCGAGGAAAAACTCCCTCTTGGGAAGAAACCTCGGACAGACCCAGGCTCTTGGTAGGCGGTGTCTGACGGGCCGGTTGGGGGTGTGATGAACAGTGGCAATAATAGTCACATTAATAATGGAACAGTGACTGGATGTAGCGGGAAGCTGCAGGGTTCAGCCGGAAGAAGCATGACATTGCAGGGCACCGCTGAGCTCGGCAGGGAGTGCAGCAGGACCACGGCGACAGCTGGAACCAGGATCTTGGTGCCAACGTTCTCCAAGGAAATACGCTGGGGAAAAACATAAGGACTCCGGGAGTAAACTCCCCAGAAGCTAGGATTAGTAACAAGCATTTCTGGGACTGGATACACACAAATAGTAATAGTAAAAGTAATAGAAAGGGAGAGGAGAGAGCAGCTCAGTGTGTCAAAGGAAGGAAGGAAGTCCCCCGGCAGTCTAGAACTATAACAGCGTAACTATAACAGCGTAACTAAGAGAGACAGGTCATAAGGAGAGGTAGCTTTTTCGGGCTTAGAACTCTCCCCCCTGCCGGATCGGGCTTGGCTGGCCTGCCTCCCTCTACTTTGTTATGTATTATTAGTCTAACAATTATGAAGAGAAGCAGGTGGGCCAGTTAGGTGAACACTGCAACTCCTCACTCCCTAACTATAAGCTTTATCAAATAGAAGAGTTTTAAGTTCATTCTTGAAAGCGATTACAGTTTCTGCCCCCCGAACCCAGATCGGGAGCTGGTTCCATAGGAGAAGAGCCTGATAACTGAAGGCTCTTGCTCCCATTCTACTTTTAGATACTCTAGGTACCACCAGTAACTCTGCATTCTGGGAGCGCAGTGCTCTAGTGGGACAATAAGGTATTAGGAGCTCTTCTAGATATGATGGTGCTAGACCATTTAGAGCTTTGTAGGTCAATAGAAGGATTTTAAACTCAATCCTGGATTCAACAGGAAGCCAATTGATTAGCAATCAACAGAAAAGAAATCTACATCCAATTTGATAATAATTGTTTAAAGGAATACGCCACCGTTTGTTGAAATAGGGCTTATCACGGTCTACCCTGGCTGTAGATAGGTGGGCCAATGCATTTTTTTGTCTCAGTGCAAGACATTTTTTGTCTCACTTTTACTCACAACTTGCTAACCAGCAACATAGGATTCCATTCACTACGCTAAGCTAACTAGCGGCGGCGCTGCCGGTGTTGCACCGGACTAAAACAATGCATGTACAATTACTGAATATCTCCCATTATTTTTGTGCTTTGCACAGCTACTACCAAGCATCTGGTGTACTTCAGTCTGGACTACAGGGGAGAAGTGCAGGAACTGACCTTTGACCAGTCGCAGGTCTACAGACTGTTCTATGGCAGTTTTCATAAGGTGAGATAATTAACACTGAGCAAGTCATTTAGCAAAAAATGAAACATTGATGTCATGTTTTTTAAATCAGGTTGAATATCCTTATTGCCATCCAGCTACTGTGAAACCTTTGTGTAATCCAATAAAACAGAAATGTTAACACGTAATAATATGAAAGAGCATGATGGACAGGTGAAAGAGATGGTTGGAAATAGACTTCACATCAGTGTAATCTCAGGTCTGTAGCAGCTGTAACACAATAAAGACCAACAGCAGAGTAAGAAAGGGTAATAGTGGAATAAGAGTGAGGCTTATTATGAGAAAATGATTGTGATTGTGATTGGCAGGTTCACCTGTCTGTCAGCCAGGTGAGTGTGTCCCTGTCTGTGGACTGCCAGCGTGTGGGTGAGAGGCCTGCACGCCCTCTAGGCAACCTGCCGACTGACGGCTTTGAGATGCTGGGAAAACTGGTGAGGACCAGAGGACCCAATAGTGGATCAGCACCGGTACTTTCTATTCTTTTCTATTTATTTGATTTTTATCCAGGCCTGTTGTGTCAATAAATTACACTCCTTAAAACATATATTTATGCAGATTCTTCGGGTCTGTGCTCATCCTGTATCCTATGTTCATCATTGTTTTCAGTTCCAGCTGCAATCCTTTGAGATCGTCTGTAACACTACGTGGGCTTTAGAGGATACCTGCTGTGACCTGCCTGGAGTGGTTAGTCGGTTACTAATTATATTACCTTTATTCAGCTCTATCTTGGTATTTAATAGGCATTATGTGAGTTCATGCTGTGTTTGAACCAATATATGACATGCAATTAGCTGAGTGGTTACTTACAGTAAAAGGTTTGCTCTGTGCAGCCCATTGTGAAATGAAAAACTTTGATATTTATATCTTATACACATGTTGCTTTCATTACTGTGTGTGTGTGTGTGTGTGTGTGTGTGTGTGTGTGTGTGTGTGTGTGTGTGTGTGTGTGTGTGTGTGTGTGTGTGTGTGTGTGTGTGTGTGTGTGTGTGTGTGTGTGTCAGAGAGATGAGGAGAGCTGTCCTTCCCCGGCGTACACCTGTACCTGTTCCTCTGACATCCCCGGAGCTCCCGGTTCCCCTGGAGCAACCGTATGTCACCATGAGATCTCAGTTAGGCCTAGAATATTAGCTGATGATGACTCATTCATTATTTGTGTGATCCAGTTGATGTTCAATTATTTATTTATTTTTCCCAGGGAAAGCCAGGTCCTCGTGGGGAGAAAGGCGATAAGGGAGAGCAAGGCCAAAAGGTGAGATGAAAATAATTCTTCTTCGTAAGTAAGTTACATTTGAGTTTAAGCCCCCTTCAGAAACTAGAGCATTGCAGGGCATTGGTTTCCTGCAGGTGCAAAGCCAGTGCTATGAAAAACACAGTTTTTGTGCAATTCTCCTACCAATAATATCATCTACATGAGTGTAATCTGGTGATCCACAGAAATGTCAATATTGATGTTCTGTTTAGTGAGTGAGTTTCCCACAACCACGTGTAGAATGTCGGATCTTTTCTGTGCAGTTGATGAAACACCTGTAGTTGTCACAGAGCAGCAGGGCTGAGCTGTGTATCTGTATGTTCTACAGGGTCTAATTTGAGAGAGCGGCTGTGCGTAATTTTACACAGGGATGGCATGGCAACCTCATGTGTTATTTTAACCCTCCCTGCACGGTGACATAAGCAGCCCTGGCCTGTTGTTCTTTTTCATCAGACCGCAAAGCTTTGACAGATCTCACGTTTAACAGTAACAATCATGTTTCATGTTTTAGTTTGAGTCATGCCTTGGAGATCCAAATTGATGCCGTCAAGTTAGTTTCTCTGTGTTTCAGGGGGAGGTGGGTCCTCCAGGAAAGCCTGGATTGGAGGGAGGTCTTGGACCCCTGGGCAGCACAGGACCCCGAGGCATGGCCGTGCAGGGTAAAGTGGTGGGTAATCTTCTTAGCTTTAAATACCTACTTGTGTATGTAAAGTGGTATTCATCATGTACGTATCTTGCTGTACTGTTTTGTAATGACTTATGAAACTAGTATGTTGTATAATATCTACTTCTCTTGTGTTTTCATATTTTCCCTTTTAGGGTCCACCTGGTGCAAGAGGGGAAAGGGGAGATCCTGGGCGTCCAGGGGTCCAGGTGAGTCTAAACTCAAGTCATTCAAATACAGGAATAGAATAGAAAACCCTTTTAATATTCTTCCCTGTATTCTTTGTCTCCAACCCCACTCATCTGCCTCTCATTCCGCTCTGTCCAACCTCGCTGTTGTCTTTCTCTGCAGGGTTTACCAGGACCTCCAGGTCCAAAGGGGGAAGAGGGGATTCCAGGCCCCAAGGTGAGCTCCTTGAGCCCAGAGGAGTAAATGTCAGCAGTTCTTCATACAGTTTAGCTGAAGCAGTAAATTACTTTAAGCATTAATGCCTGTATAGGTTCTGTTTGTGCATGTGTGTGTATTTGGGCCTGTGTGTAATGTGTAATAACACAGCAGAGTGAAAAAGAAAATGTGATTTTCCCCACTGGGAATCATTCAAGTATGTCTTCTTCTTCGTCTCATCTCCGTGCAATATGTTTCACAGGGCATTAGGGGGCTCGAAGGTAACATTGGTGGACCAGGTCTTACTGGACCAAGGGTAAGATTGGATTTCATTTTTAGAGCCATTGCAAACCATTTTGGTCCATGACATGAATATAAATACTAATATCTTAATGTCTACGAGTTGTACTGTGGAGTCTACGAGTTGTACTGTGGATATGTGTTGTCCTAATGAATCCTAATGTTTTTGGTGACCTGGGACCTTTTGTCTTGTGCCACCATCTGTGCACAGTTTACTCTTACACACATACAACATTAAGATCTAATAGGCTGAACCATTCCATGATGGATACATTTTAAGCTTTCCTCTAGCACCACCCTCAGGCCCAAACCCACCATTACTAGACCCAGTATGAGTTAACACACGACTTCCAGAGTAAGAGCCAGATCGGCATGCAATGAACAAGTTTACTCTTGTACAATAAACTTTGCATTTAGCATCTCTGCTGCTCAGGCTCAAATAATGCTCAATATCTTGTTCATCATTTTTAGGTAGCAAATGTGTTCTGACATGTGAAGTCACCCCAGTTCTATTAGTTTTCACAGCAAAAATTCCACTTCCTGACCTGCAGTGTTTCCATGTATGTGTACTGTATGCCTCACAACTGAATTTATTATTTCCTGGTGGCTGACCCCAGCATGTTAAATTTGGAACCCATGATCAGATTTATAACCAAATCCTCCAAATGATTCCAATAAAGAAACGATTCCACTGGAATAATAATTTTTGAAACGATTCCAAGTAGGAATCGGTTCTCGATGCCCAACCCTAGTATTTATTTCATGCTGGAGTTTAAATTGACAGGAAAAACATCTTGCAAAAATACAAATATCATAGATAGCTATGACAAATATGGCCTACGTCAGCCACCTGTGGAGACGGGCTGCCTAAAGGTAGTCCTGGATGTTTTGGTGACAAAGGGGAACTCTACCTTGTATTAAAAACTTGTGAAATATCAAGTTATCGTGTGCTTATTAGAGCCAATCAGGTCAGACAGCAGTGGTTCACCAGGTAATGCAACATGACGTGCTTTATATCACAGTATGGCACTTTAGAGTTCAAGAACCGGCATCTATGACTGTATGTCATGTTTTGTCGTTTGTCTGCTGTTCTACACATCTTTTTGTATTTTACAGGGTTTCCAAGGAATGCCAGGACACCCAGGTCCTATAGGAGAAAGGGGCTACTCAGGACCTGTGGGACCTACGGTAAGACGAGAGGGACAAGTAGTGTCATCAGCCATGTGCAACGTCTTCACATTTTGTTACGTTTTATGCACAGAGAAGATCAAATGTGATGCATAGTTGAATATGGGATATATTGACAAGGATAAATGATAAATTGACAGCAGTACATGGAGGGGTGCGCTGAACGTGTTGGGCTGACACAGGAGAGATCTTACTGCTTTAGATGGTTCGGTGTCGGGCGGCCTCTGTGGTTATTTTTAAAACAGTCTGATGCTGCTTGTGCAAAATGCAGCCACTGGATCTGTCATCTGCGTAGTTGTGGCTTGACAGTTAGAGACTGCAGATGGAACTGTTTCTTGGTTTTATGGCAGAGGCCTGGAACCAAGGAGTGCTTTTGAAGCTGGACTCCTAATGGAAAGGAGATCATCCAAAAAGAGTTGTGTGTTATCAGATGTCCTCCTCTTTTATACACACACACACACACACACACACACACATCAGGATCCTGTGGGTCACTCTCAAAGTATGAGAAGAGTGGGAAAGGTTAAGAGGTTAGAGAGCTGGTTTATGTGGAGCAGGGAAAAGCATGTTGTGTGCACTGGTTATTCATCTTTATGCTCATGTATCCGTTGCTTTACAGGGTCTGCCAGGAGGTAAAGGGGAGCGAGGAGAGAAGGTGGGTTATAGCTGAACAATCATTTTTCTTATTGTAACACTGACATCATTTAAAAGCTCATTCTACTGGGCCACATTTGATCATTGCTTTTTTACTGTGCTCAAAAGTATAAAAAAAAATGTATAAAAGTATAATTTCCTAATAATACTTTGGTTCTCGTTTAAATTGTGGTTGGTGAATGCGCTGATGTTTAACAGGGGGAACCTCAGTCTATGGCCATGATCTACAAACTGGTCACACAGGCCTGTGAGCAACTAGTGCATAGTAAGTACTCTGGGGCTCTACAGTGATGATATCTGCATATGTATCTCTCTCACAACTTAATCCAGAGTTGTGTGTGTTTTTTTCAGAGGAGGTGTTGAAGCTTGATATGTTCATTAACGAGATAAGTCGAAAGCCAGCTCCAATTGAGGAGCCGGTGGCGCCCCCCGGGGAACCTGGTATACCAGGGCCCAAGGGCCCACCAGGCGCCAGGGGCAACCAGGGGAATGTCGGCCCAAGGGGGAGACCTGGCAGACCTGGATATCCAGGCGAACAGGGTAAGACTCAATTTAGGTGATAAGCCAAGGCTTGCTGAAATAAAGACAATCCAACCAAATTCTTATGTTTGTCTACTAAATGTTGCGCAATGGTCTGAGCATTTATATTATATATTATGAATTTGTCCAGTGGGATATTATTATAAGCTTTTGACTATGCCGATTTGCTTCTCTACAGGAAGGAGAGGTATGCCAGGGGGGAAAGGTGACGCAGGACCCAATGTGCAGGGGCCCGCAGGGATCAAAGGATTTGCAGGTACCTCTTTATGAGTAATAACATAAGAACTGTTGCTCACCAGAACACAACCCTGCACTGATGTATGCAGTGGGGTAGTCTACGTGATACACAGGTATACACACTATACCCACTAAGAAATCTCCAGGATTTTCATATACCCACTTAAAAATGTGCAATAACATGTTTTTGTGACAGAACTTTCACTTCAGATATTTGTAATCACAAATACGGAGTCGAGTAATGTGACCGCAAACTAAACTAACACTGCAGAACATGGATGAAAAGAAAGATGAGACTTTTCTCATCTTTCATCGACCCGCTCCTCGCTGAGCGCAGTGCGTAGTGTGTGTGTAGCGACCGGGCCCAAATGCTCCGCCTACACTAACGCCAGTATCCTCCATTCACCACACATTTAAGACAGATATATATGTGATGTGAAAGCCCCCTTACTGCTTTATATTCCATTATATTTTTGATATATTTTGAATGTCATCTTTGTTTTCTCATAGGACAAATAAAGGTATTCCCACCATAAATCGGTGCATAAAAGTGTATCAGAATGCAGAAAATGAAGTCTTTGACGCAAAAAAATAACCCTGGGGGAGGACACCCAGACCCCACACTTTGATATGCCCCACAAAGGCCCATTCTGAGCCAGGAAAAACATAAAAGAAATAGTGTGTGTGTGTGTGTGTGTGTGTGTGTGTGTGTGTGTGTGTGTGTGTGTGTGTGTGTGTGTGTGTGTGTGTGTGTGTGTGTGTGTGTGTGTGTGTGTGTGTGGTACAGTAAACCCACTACAATATATTAGACTACACCACTGGATGTATGGTTTTAATGCATGTGTGTCTGCAGGCCCTTCGGGGGAGTCCAAGCTGGGAATCCCAGGTCCAAAAGGAGAGGATGGTAAGGCAGGATCCGCAGGGACCACCGGACCTCCTGGACAGCCGGGCGAGGTTGGACCGCCGGGTGTGTGTGACAGCAGTGGAGGCTGCCACAGTGTTCCCCAGCAAACAGGTTAGCTACCAGGAAAGGTACACAAACTCAAGTGACACACAGAGGTACAGTAGATGTATTAGCAGTGTGTGAGTAAAAATAATAATACGGGTTAGCCTGCACAGAACCATAAAACGGCCTTTAAACTTCCCAACCGTCTCCTGCTCTCCCTCTGACAGATCATATAGAGACTCAGCCAAAGGCGGGAGTCTGGCACAACCTCCTCTGATTGGCCAACACTATGTTTCTGTTAACCCTTTCCTTGACTGGGTTACCGGTGCATAGCATCGGCGACAGACACACAGGATGTTAAACCTGTTTCAGGCCCTTTGAACCTGTAATTGTTTGTCCTCTGTCACTAACACTTTGAATTGCCCTGTTGCTGAAATGTGCTATATAAATAAAGCTGCCTTTCCTTGCCTAACAGACAAGTTCGCAAACTCTAACTTGAAGCACTAAAATTGATTAAAAAAAAGAATCGTCTAAATTCGCCAATGTTTCCAACATTGCAAAATACAGTGTGAAAGTGGTCTTGGTTGTTGACCGTTTTTGTGTGTGCTCTCTTTTCCCAGAAGACCCTTATTATGGCTACCAGCCTTGAGTGGATATAAACACGCAGGCAGCAACGGTAAGGCGACTGACGTCTGTTTGAAATGACTATGGTTCCTTTGGAGCTGAATGACAGACTGGTAACGGAGCTACGAAACAAAAAGCACCACTGAAGGGGTTTGGTGTGTTGAACTTGCCACTGACTGATGTGGAAGCTTCACAAGCTTGATCACGTGTGAGAAAAGGAAAGAATACAGGAAGGATCTCGCTCGGTCCTCTTGTTACAGTGTTCTTTGACATAAAAAAAAAGAATAGCTGAGAAAAGAACTACGATTATGTAGGAAGCTTTCTAATATAGAATAGTGTTTTGATGAACAGATAAGTCAAGTGCTTTCTTATACACCATATTCGCACTGAAACCTTTTATTACTATGTTTATGTATTCATGCACTGTATCAATGCCGAGTAGTTTAGCCATATGTGTTACATTTCTACCTATTTCATTTGTCTTTCTAACCTTAACTGCCTCAAGAATAATGAAAGTGCATAATCCATGGTGTAAAAGCTTTTTTTTGTTCCATGGTATAAATGATACTGTGAGAATGTCTTGTTGTCATGTGTATGATAATTTGTATATTGTTTATTATATTTACTGTATACAATTATTCATGTATGATATTTTATACTGTATCTATTGGTATTGAAATTCCTGTTTACATGTTTATGGTTTCAAGGGGTACTGGGTGATAAACATTAGTCTGTGTGTGTGTGTGTGTGTGTGTGTGTGTGTGTGTGTGTGTGTGTGTGTGTGTGTGTGTGTGTGTGTGTGTGTGTGTGTGTGTGTGTGTGAGAGAGATAATTTGTATTCTTGTTAATAAAATTCCATTAATATGTGTCTAATGAAGTGTGTGTGTTTTTTTCCCAAAAACTTACTGACTATACTGAGCTACGACATAGTTTTGTGTCATTGAGCAAGACACTGAGTCCTTGTAAGCCCTGGGCCTGCTGTTCGGAGTCTAAAAAAAAAAAAACTGACACCCTATGTCAGGGGTTCTCAACCTTTTGCAAGCTGGGCCCCCCCAAAGCTGGTCCATTGCAGTTGGGCCCCCCCCTCAAATTTTTTGGCGAAATGTCTGATAAAGGTAGCCTCAAATCATCCTCGATTTGTGCACGATTGCGGTATTTCGTTTTGATTGCAGTCATTTCTGAGAATCCTGCCTCACACAAATATGCCGACGCAAAAGGGAGGAGAATCTTCAAGGTGACATCACAGAGTTGAGAGTATTCCTGCATCAATGCTGCCCAGAATGACGAAAGAGGGCAGGAGGTCAGTGGCATAACTAGCCAACACCGGGCCCCTATGCAGGATTATCAAGGCGCCCCCCCTACTACAGCATGTGATGACGGCGCAATGTCCACGAGTAGGCTACCATGAATAGGACAGGAGAGGATCATAGAGACACAGCATATAAGAGATGGGATGACTGACAAAATCAGGAGTAGCCTAAAACATTGGTGAATGTTGACCATAACACATGAAAAAACACACAAGGGCAGTCCCTCCACGATTTCATAGCCTTTTTTTGAGATTGTTGCGGCCCAAAATGCCTGATTTCACAGGAGCTTTTGTTAAAAATTGCGATAAAAGTTGTGGTGTCTTTTGTATGTGTGTTGCGATGAAGTTGCAGAAGACAGTGAAAGGTGAAAAAAATGTTTTCTAGTTCTTTAAAAATAAAAAGGAAAACTTGTTTTGGGGAGAATAATAATTAGTACTATTAATTAATTACTCTGGGCTAGGGCTGGGCGATATATCGATATTATATCGATATCGTGATATGAGACTAGATATCGTCTTAGATTTTGGATATCGTAATATCGTGATATGACCATAAGTGTCTTTTCCTGGTTTTAAAGGCTGCATTACAGTAAAGTGATGTCATGTTCTGAACTTATCAGACTGTTGTAACTGTTCTATTATTTGCCTTTACCCACTTAGTCATTATATCCACATTACTGATGATTATTTATCAAAAATCTAAGTGTGAAGATATTTTGTATAGATATATATAACCTGTTTATTATTTATTCATTTGATTTTGCAACTGTTCACTGAAATAGTCGGTTTCTATGAAACTACTTGTGACATGTCATATTTGGCTTTGACTTTGACTGAACTGCTCTCACTTTGTGGAAAAGAAATATCGGGATATATATCGTATATCGATATTCAGCCAAAATATATCGGGATATGACTTTTGGTCCATATCGCCCAGCCCTACTCTGGGCTGAGATTTCCTAAGGAACCTTAAAAGGCTCAGGATGCTGCAAATGTTGGTATAATAGGAAAATGGCTGGTGGATTTAAGACAAAAAATAATAATTTATTGAATGAATCAAATATGAACATATCTGTCACTGTCAGTGGCTTGTTGATCACATTGTTAGTTAATGTCCTATCCTGGCCACACACACAAACACACACACACACACACACACACATTCATACGGTTTGATAAAGTAGCCTACTTATTGGACTTTAACTTATCATTGCACTTACAATAACGAGCATAGCTGTCCTCAATTTAGGTCATCGGCGTTTTTTCCTGCATCCCCCTTTTGTGATTGTGTGCGTGTTTGTGTGTGTGTGTGTGTGTGTGCGTGCGCGCGTCAGTCGCGGTGGAAATGGAGCAGCAGCCCCGCCCGCTGCAGAGAGCAGACAGTACTGAAACAGCGGCCGCTTCAGTGACTATATAATGAAAAAACGTTACAGCGTACATTGACGTTAAAATGTACACACGTTGGCAGTAGAGTCTGAAATGTTTTGCGCGGTCTTTCGCTGTACGTTTTGTTGGTAAATGTGAGATGTTCGAGTCACACATACGATCGTCTTCATAACAGAAACAAGGAAATTAATTTGACCCGTTCTCACTCCCACTTGGTCAGTGGCTGTTCTCTCATTGCTGACAGGTGCTCAGACGCCGATTGAAATAAATAAAATAAAGTCTGCAAGGCTGGGGAACACGTCGCAGTTCCCTCGACTGATGCGGCCATGCCATAGGTCAAGTTTTTGTGTGAAGGCGTCCACTCTGTCTGCAAGGAGCAAAATCTGAGTTTATATGAGGAGTGGTGTGTGTCTCCTCTCTGGTCCGACTGCAGGCTGGGACTGGTGCGCGAGGCTACTGAGAGACTGACCGCCTGTGAGTGTTTTTGGACGGGGGAGGGGCTCACGGCAACACCCGCTGCTCGTTGAGCACAGTAGCTGCAGAGTGATACGTGCTTTCGAGTCTCCAAACATCACAAAAGTCTCCAATAACACCAGTAAAAGTCGCTAGATTAGTTTTTGACAAAAAAGTCGCCAGGAGGATGATTTGTTTGTGTGTTACAGTCCAACCACTTGCATTTCAACATGGGGGAAATTCTTTTTCTGAATTCTTTTTTTTTTTTTTTTCCCCCATCCTGTAGCCTACTCGCGCCCCCCCGGGAGAGTGTCCGTCGGAACCACAGTGAAGAGATCATTGTTTCCAGTGGTGTTTATTTTGAAGAGCACAATGGAAGTCCCGACTTTTACCTTTAAGCCAGCCGCTTTGTTAAATAAGCGTCAGTGGTGCATTCATTTTCCGGTTGTCAGAAATGTGAGTTTATTTTTCAAAACAAAGGCAACCATGCTAATTCACTTCCCTGAGGACCCTCTCTCCTATGCTTAAATCAATGGGGCATATAGTTACTTTGACAACATATAAACACTGCAAGTTGTAATGAGCTTGTGAGGACATCACTGACCAATGGTTTATCATGGTTATGAGGTCACCTACACTGTCAATATGTTATACACTAAACTGTAGTTGCACCGATACTCTTATTGTGACAATAATAAACAGGATGTTGTGGGGCACTTTTTCTAACTTTGCGCATTGTGGTTTCCGTAGAGTCACATCGCCATGGCAAGCCGAAAAACTTTGCACCCAAACCGGGACAGTGAGGACAAATACTCGATACTATTACCTACCTATAACGAAAGGGAAAACCTACCTTTGATAGTGTGGCTTTTGGTGAAATATTTCGGTGAAAGGTAAGTTCCGGAGAACTAGCAAAGCTGCTCGGTTAGTGCTAGCTAGCTAGCTAACGTTAATGCCTCCTGTCAGTGATGAGCTGTCACTAAACTGGTGAGAAAATGACAGCTCGACTAATAGATGCTCTTAACGTTAACATTTCCAGATTTATTGTGTCGAGGCTACAGTAAAAACTTTTCAAGTTAATTAGCTGGCTTGCTCTCTCTAGCTCACGTTTGTAGCGCTTTGCTTATCGTGTGTGTGTGTGTGTGTGTGTGTGTGTGTGTGTGTGTGTGTGTGTGTGTGTGTGTGTGTGTGTGCGCGCGCGTGTGTGTGTGTGTGCGCGCGCCTCGTGCTCGTGTGTTTGTTTGTGATAAAAGTTGACAAAAAGCAAATTGCATCCTCAGTTATATGTTCTTATTTTGTTTTTTTGTTTTATTAACAGTGGCTATAACTACGAGGTAATTATCATTGACGACGGAAGCCCGGATGGGACCCTGGAGGTGGCAGAGCAGTTGCAGAAAATATATGGAGAGGACAAGATAGTAAGTTAAGAATTGGTAATAAGATAGTAACTTAAAAATTCACTTAACAAACCCCTCCCGTGAAAAGAACCAAACATTGCATTTCTTACAATTGTATACATTTATGTATTAGAATTAAGAGACACTGATTGGTGTTAAGTATTATTTACAATATTAGCTATCTAGCACGCCCATATAGAGCTGGGCAATATATCGATATTATATCAATATCGTGATATGAGACTAGATATCGTCTTAGATTTTGGATATCGTAATATGGCATGAGTGGTGTCTTCCTGATTTTAAAGGCTGCATTACGTTGCATTAAGTGATGTCATTTTCTGAACTTACCAGACTGTTCTATTATTTGCCTTTACTTAGTCATTATATCCACATTACTGATGATTATTTATCAAAATTCTCATTGTGTAAATATTTTGTGAAAGCACCAATAGTCAACACTACAATATTGTTAAGGTATCGATATTGAGGTATTTGGTCAAAAATATCGTGATATGTGATTTTCTCCATATCGCCCAGCCCTACCCCATGTAACGTTAACCGTTGGTTCTAGTAAATTAATGGAGCATGGGATCTTTATGCAGACTCTTTAACCTCTCTTTTCTGTGGGACAGCTTCTTCGACCAAGAGCAAAAAAATTAGGACTTGGTAAGTTCCAAACTGTGTAAAAAAAAAAAAAATATGGTGGTGTATTAATTCTAGTAACCTTTGCCAACTAATGATGAGCTCCTGTTTCCTTTCAAAGGCACTGCCTACATCCACGGCATTAAGCATGCTACTGGGAACTTTGTAATCATAATGGACGCCGATCTTTCCCATCATGTGAGTGTGGGCTTCTTTTATTATGTGTTTACAATAAGATCACTTTACATGAGGAACAGGAGGGCTAACACTTATTTTCATTACTGATTATTAGTGCGCCAGTTACTTTTTCAATCATGGTCTATATAATGTTAGAAAATAGTAAGAAATCCACAATCTCACAATCACAATTTCCTGATGCCCAACGTGGCGTTTTCAAATCGCTTGCTTTGTCTAAACAACAGTCTAAAACCTAAATATATTGACCTGTCCATTATTATTAAAAGTTAATTACTATTAAAGTAGGTACCGACTTATTTTCTGTCAAACGACTATTGATTAATCAAGTGATCATTTTAGCCCTAGCTGATTCTATAACTGATTCCTGAATTGCATTAGGTAGTATTTGCACCGGAGATGTGGGCTTACCTGATCTATTTTCTTTGTCAACTCTCTCCTCTCTTGTCATCCCAGACTGATCTCATAAAGTGGCATATGTATGACACGCCAATTCGTATGCCATTTTGGCGTGTTATCAAGACAAATAATCGCTTTTTAGTGTGTTTATCAACGCCGTTCAGCCGCCATTGACCTGCATTACATGTCAATTTTCGCCATAGCGAGTAGTATGGAAGGACGTAAGTCCGCGGAGGGTGGTTGGGGGGGTGGATGGGTAAAACACAGGACTTTCACTCAGGAGAGCTGGGATTTTTTTTTTTTTTATAAGCTTTCCCCAATGTTCTTTTCCTAAACCCAACTATTATTATTTTTTTTTTTACACGCGTGTGACGTTGTTCTTGCGATAGTACGCCCAATACACACCTTGTGGCAATGCCACGTGGTGTTTATGTTTACATCCGCTGTATACAGCGTAGACCTACACATGGATAGCTCAAAATGCGTACAGATAACACACCATTTAGCTTTAGGAAAGTGACTGTATGTTTTACGCAATGTCATGATGCCATGTTGATCATCCCTAACATTTATTAATATTATGTGAAATATAACCGCTTCTGCAAGCATGTTATTTCATCGTTCTTTGTCCTTTTTTTATTTCAGCCCAAATTCATCCCAGAATTTATTGAGTAAGTGTTACTAAATTTCCATTTCCTATCATGTGATTTTGTTTTCTACTGTACTTCAACTTGTGCACACAACATTCATTTCTAAATATTTAAACAATAATATTAAGCTACTGTGCCACAAATTCAATTGTGCAGGAATCCTATAGTTAACACCATTATGTTTTGTTGGTCAGAAAGCAGAAGGAAGGTGATTACGACCTGGTGTCTGGTACTCGATACAAAGGGAACGGTGGCGTATACGGCTGGGATCTGCGCAGGAAACTGATCAGGTAGCTGCAAGTCAACAACAGTGCACTGACCCTCATTACAACAGACTAGAGAGAGTTTTGATTTTCTTTTTCTGTCTCCTTCTCTCGTTCACAGTCGGGGAGCCAACTTTTTGACTCAAGTGTTGTTGAGACCCGGTGCTTCCGACCTCACAGGCAGCTTCAGGTGAGTGCTGCGAGTGTTGTGAAATACTGGAAGTGCCACTGACTTTTGAATGTGCACGGGGATGTGTTTTCTCACGCCTGCTGGTTCTTCTTTTTCCTTCACACTTCTGTCAGGTTGTATAAGAAGGAGGTGTTGGAGAGTCTGGTTGAGCGGTGCGTGTCCAAAGGGTATGTCTTTCAGATGGAGATGATCGTCCGCGCCAGACAGCTCAACTACACAATCGGAGAAGTGAGGCCCTAATTCATTAATTCATGTATTTCTGTGTTTTTCGGGCAGAATATTTACTGAGAACACATAATGTGGTTACATAACCCTTTTTTATTTTCTATCATGTGGACCCTGCAAGGACACTAAAGTTGGCTTCCGATTTGGAGGATATGATGGTGTTTCTCTAGATTCTCCTTTTTTAACCAACTTATAAATGTGGACATCCAGACCACATCAGACCAGGTCTAGATGAAAAACCACTATAGTTACTCTTGTCAAATCTGGATGAGATTAATAAATAGACTTGAGAGACTGTTTAAAATCCCATGTCAGATTTGAGAAACCTTTTACTGTATTATTTATTTAATTATAATTTAAATAAAGAAGGGAAAAGGACAATTTTCTGCATCCAGACCACATTAGACCAGGTCTAGATGAAAAACCACTATAGTTAGATTTATCAAACCTAGACTAGATTAACACGCGCGCCCATATATAGAGGTTTATTTCTCGATGCAGCGGCAGTGGGTTTGACTCTGACCTGTGGCCCTTTGCTGGGTCATTCCCCCCCCTCTCTCTCTCTCTTCATGTCTTCAGCTGTCCTATTCAAATAAAGGCCTAAAATGCCTAGAAAATAATCTTAAAAGAGTTTGTTTCTCTCTTATTTATTTATTTATTTTTAAATCTGCCACAAATTTGCACCTGGGTTTTAAACAGCGTTGAGGCTTTTACTATGATTTCTTTTTAATATTTTTCACAACTCAAAAACCAAGTTTAATTTAACATTCCCCTTAATCTCTGAATTGGAAGCCAGCGTTGTGACTTGGCAGCCATGATTTTGGATGTGAACTGAAACAATTCTCTCTTCTTCTTCTTTTCCTTCTTCCTCCATACAACAGGTACCCATTTCCTTTGTGGATCGAGTTTATGGAGAGTCCAAACTTGGAGGGAACGAGATTGTGTCGTTCGTGAAAGGACTGATCACACTCTTCGCCACGACATGATCAGCGATGTAATCATTTTGGATATCCAGTCATATAGTGTTCATTTCACTCTTAACGTCGCTGTCTTTAATTGGTAGTTGTATCAGAATCCTAACGTCTAGACAGTGACATGACGGCAAATGACAAGGGAGACATCTCTCTCCCCTGTTAGCAGTAAATATGAAACAATTCTCTGCCGGTAGTCGTCCGGAATACTGAAGGAACATAGTGTATTACATTCCCATCACCCTCTTCGATGAATTTTGAACAAAGTGCATTCCCAGTCCAGACAGCTGACTGAAATTTACATTAACAAGGTTGTCAGATGGGTTTAGGTTTAACTGCTACACCTGTGATTGTTTGTATAAAATTAAAAGGTTTGTATTGTTGGCTATGTTTTTCCTTAATGTGTTCTTTTTTTTTTTTTACAATGAGTCAAAACCTCAGATAGGTATGGAGAGGGACCAGCTGCCCTTATTGATATTTATTGATCAAGGTCCAACCTGAAACAAGTGCAAGGGATTGTTAATTTCTCTTGTTTTAAAGATTTTCACCTTTTTAAAGAGCATTCAGTCCAAAACATGTGGTTCTTCCCAGCACGTGGTGTGGTACACTCTTTGCTGAGGCAGTAGCAGTCAACCGGTACCAGCTTGTACATCTCCCTCACACGCACTAACGACAATGTCATCCAGAGGTTGCAGCAGGATAAATATATATGAATGACTTTCAAAAAGTCAGATAAAGGTAAAGACATTTAAAATCCCACTTTTCTCCTTTAACCCTATGAAAGGGTTGTGTGCAATGCTGAATAACCAAGCAGGCAGCTGCCCCAGGGCCCTGAAAGCTCCAGGCGAATTTGTGTTTTTTACTGGTTTGTGTCTATTTATGTGAAAGTTTATCAGGGAATATGCACCATAAAAGCATACTGATGCCTTAAATTGGTCCCTGCAATTAAATGTAATCCTGCGGCCCTGTCTTGAGGGGTCCAATGTCAAAATCAAGTTGTTGCATAATTCTGAAATTAACATTAAATGAAATCCAATTACCACACAGCAAACCTAGAGTCAGTCAGGTGCATTATTATTATTTTTGCATTAAAAAAAACAACACAGAAAGTGGGGAGTGGGTGTTGGTTCACTTTAATGAGTGATGAAGAGGAGTGGGTAATGGGGAAAGAATAACCCACAGCTGATGGAAAAGTTTTACCAAGATTTTAACCATTTAAATGCAGTGTCACACTAGGGCTGCCCTTCACCAGGCCATAGCAACGTGCAGGAAAGTAGTCCCGGTCAGTTTGGTAGAAAATGGCAGTTACTAACAGTAGTGTAGTACAGCGCCACCTACCGTTGGCCCAACCGTTGACTCCAACTGGTACTGAACGGTGCTGAGGCACTGTGTACATCCGAGGATCCGCAGGGGAGGCGGGGGGGTGAGGGGCGCCAGATGTAGCCAAACTGCGCATGCGCCTAAATCAAGAAACCCACTCCAGAAGGACGCCCGCTGTCGGTGAGATCCCGCCACTGTCGTGTTGGGTTATTTACCTCACAGACTCGAACACAGAAACCAAAGGCCCGTCGCAGTTTTTAAGGGGACGAGGTAGGTTTCTTTTTTGTTTTTTTTTAAAGTGACGTTTGGTTAATTGGCCAAATTGACTGACAGGCCAATCAAGAGTTTAAATGAGCCGGGCTCGCGATCTCACAATGAGATTATTTATGCTAATCAAGTAGATGTCATTTCCGCCCCTTTTATTTGCGCCATTTTGGATAGGGCAGTTTCTAGGCTCTAGGCTGGATGTGTATTGTCTGTCAGAGAAAAGAATGGGCAAAACGTAATCGGCTGCCAGGCAATTATAGGCAGACTTTAGGCAATCTGTTTGAAAGAGGGGGACCGCCGTTAGTTGTTCCCAACAATAGGACATGTGTTCGCCCTCACCACACCAGGAAATGGAGGTTTTAATTGTCTAATGAGACTCTGAGGCTTTCTGTTCCCGTTTGCCGACCAGAAGGAGGAGGATAGCCCTTTTCGGCGAGGGAGAGTCTGGTTTGGAGGGCTGACCGACGGCCGGGTGGCTGGTACTCCCCCACGAAGGATATTACCGAGATATCTGGGAAAAGTGAAAGTGCCCATACATCGCCTCAGTCATTCTGAGGTGACACATTTCACTCAGACGGGAGCACTGGATGTGAAAGCAGGTAAACTTGTCTGTCATAATGTTGGCCATAACCGTAAAAGCGAGATAGTTTGCTGTTAGCTGTGGCTACCTGCGTTGATTCGATGGGTGTCGCTGGACTAACATTACAGCTAAGGTAACTTGGCTAACGTTATGTTCCTAGTAAAGGGGGGGGGGGGGTTCAACGTAACCTCAAGTTGAAATACTTATCCGGTAGGCTTGTTTATAACCGCCCAGGTAAAATGCCGGCGAATGTCCTATGTGGACATTTATGACAGAAATGGCAGCATTAGTTTTGAACAGCCAATGTTGTTGATGCGAGTTGGCTAGCTTAGCATGCTAACTTGGCGCGGTGTGTCCCCATTCTTTGTCAGTGGCAGAAGCTCCCTGACAAACGTATCGATCTAAATACTGCCAGATGTTGATCAGAGATTAGATTCACTGACACTAACGTTACCTCCCCGCACGATTTGGTTTGTTATGTCCACAGCCACGGCTACCACGGTCAGATCTTGCGCGTCAACGTTTTGAGTGCGAGAAATGCTGTGAATATTTAAAGTGTAGACCGCACAGAGAGTTTTGTCTTGGGGGACACATGGTACACATTCACAACCACAAAGAGATTGTGGCGTAGAATTCCTATAATCTTTTGCTAAATTTTATGAAATGTTCTTTTGAATAGCCATGGTGATCGGAATATGATCAGAGTTCAGCCAGATGACACCGGGGGTTGTGATGCACTCATACCCCGTGTTAGATCCAGGGGGAGGAGGGCTGTCACTTGGTCAGCGCAAGTGTCAGATTATGATCATATTCACTGCCATCAACCCCACTCACATAGAGCCTCATCTACAGACAGCCCCCCCACATAATAAACTGACACAACTAACCCAAGTGCATTTAGGCATCCCAAACTTTTCTGGTATCTGTGTGAATATGGATGTCACCAGAAGCTTATCCCACAGTAAACCTATACACGTTGAAGGAGAAGTGTAAACTGCAGTAGTCAACCAAGAACATAGGTTACTATGTCCCAGTGGAGGACTGAATGAGCGTGAGGAAATCTGTGGTTGAAGGTTTGTAGGCCTCCTTTTTTTTTTTTTTTTTTCTTTTTCATAACACAGTGGAAGGGGGAAACCTGTTTTCTGCCAGCGGCCCTCAGCGGAGCACAGCAGCTTCCTATCTCCTCTCCTCCCTCTCTTCTTCCTTCTCTCCCCCCCTTCCCTCCTACCCAACCTCTCCTTGGCTTTTTTTTCTCTCTCCCTTTCTTCTTTCTTCCTTCCACCTCCCTCCCTCCCTGTCCATCGCCCCCTCTTTCTCTCACCCTCTTCCATTTTCTCTCTCCCCCCGGCCTCTCCCCCTCCTTTCCTCACTCTCCCTCCCTTCCCTCTCCACCGAGCCTGTCTGTCTGACCTCCCTGCCTCCCCATCCCATCCCTTCCCCCCTCCACTTCCGTCGCTCACTCTCTGGCTTCTCTCCTTTCCTCTCATCTCTCCCCTCACACTCCTTCTACACTCGCTCCCCTCTCTCTCTCTCTCTCTCTCTCTCTCTCTCTTTGCTCTCACTATCTCTCTCTCCCTCCCAGCTCCCTCACCTCATCCTCTCTCACACTCCCCCTCCCCCCACACTGATCTCTCCAGCTCCTTCTGTCCCTCCCCTTCCTCCCTTCCAACATCCCTCCCTTCACTCCCTCCCTCCCAGCCCTCCCCTCCCCCTCCCCCTCCACTGCAGACATATTGTAGAGGCTGCTGCTGCTGACTCAATAGGAGGCGCCATTCTGTGATGGTATTGCGAGGCAGGGAGAAAAAGGGAGAGTATGGGGAGGCTTACATAATGGAGCTCCTCTCTAGCGCCATCTGCAAGTACTGGGAGCAAGCAGGAAAGAGCGACAGAGAGAGGAAGTGGGCAAGGGTATGTGTCTCTTACACTCACTCTAGCACTTGTACATTTCTGAATGACAGACAGACAGACAGACAGACAGACAGCAGGCAGGCAAGACAGTAAGACCAACAGCCGGATCGACAGAACTGCCTGGTTGGTGGAACCACACGCACACAGTTCCGCTCTCTCTCTGGTTTGTGTTTTCTAGAAGGGAAATAAGCTGAGGTGTTCACAGGAATTGTTTGGGACTGCGCCGTTTGTTGTCACTGAGCTGCCTTTATGTCATCGTGCATCCGTGACCTTTGACCTCTCTACATGGAGCTCTGATTTGAATGGAGACATTCGACTAGCCACTCTGGACAGTGAATTAAACAGCCCTTCCTTCTTCTGGCCAGTGGTGCCTTTACTAATGCTGAACTTATTGTGATACTAACGCATAATGAATGAATGGGTGGATGGTGGTTTAGCTGTATGTTGTATGGAACCAGCGGGTCTGTCTTTTCTGTGCGCAACTGTTCCTTCTACTCCAGACAGCTGAACTAAATGCTCTTTGGCCAGGTCAAAACTTCAATAGGCTGTCACAAATAGCTTTTTTAGCTTTAGTACACCGCAGGCAGGCAATGCAAAAACATCTACACTTCTATGTTTGGATAAAAAAAATATATATTTTGCGACCTTTACGCCTTGTGTCCACACTACTCTGGCGTTTCAGGGCCCCTAATACAGTGCTGCCCCTGTTTTGGTTTTAAAACTCCAGGGTTGCTTTGTAGTCTGGATGGGCACAAACGGAGACCTTTGGAAATGGTGATGCATGCACGTTAGTCAGTCTTATCTGTTAGGTCGGCTAACATACTTTTTTTAGTAACAGTTCCAGCTCGTCCTCGGTCATAGGAAATAAATTAGGGATGGATCCGATCCAGTATCTGTATCGGGACCAATGCCAGCGTAATTCACGTATCGGATTTTCCCGATCCAACCTGCGGAGATATCCGATATCCATGAGCCATGTCTGCGCTTTAACGTTGTCTGCTGAAATGACTCCACAGGTGATTCCTGCCGGCTAGTCTGCTAGCTGGCTGCAAACTGTGGAATGGATTTCCTGAACGGAGGCGCGGCTCAATGAGACCCCCGCTCAGGAAATCCATTCTGCAGTTTGCAGCCAGCTAGCAGGATAGCATTGAGCAGCACTGTGGCTAGCCAACATGTCTGCTGTGTGGAAATACTTTACACTGGAAACACGGCAGAGCAAGACAGCAAAATGCAATGTTTGCAAAGCCGTAATTCAGAGAGGCGGAAGCTCCCTCGCGTCGTACAACACTAGGAACGCAATCAAACATTTAAAAAAGCACCACACAAAAGAGCACGAGGATTTTTTAGCCAGGGGGCAGAAAGACAAAAGGAGCGAATCACTTCTGGAGTCATTCCAAAAACAAGGT